>NC_068349.1:34233479-34533479 GCF_014633365.1 Diospyros lotus
GTCTTCAAACTGTGCGGTAGGTAATCCTTTTGTTAGAATATCAGCCACTTGACACCTTGATGGCACATATGAGATATTGAGGAGACCTAAATCAAGTTTTTCTTTGAGGAAATGACGATCAATCTCAATATGTTTTGTCCGATCATGTTGAACCGGGTTATGAGCTATACTGATCGCTGACTGGTTATCACATAGCAACTCAATGGGTCTCTGTACTGGAATTTTTAGATCTTCTAGTACTATCTGCAACCATAGAAGTTCGCATACTCCTAGAGCCATAGCTCGAAACTCAGCTTCTGCACTTGATCTTGCCACAACTCCTTGCTTCTTGCTTCTCCAAGATACCAGATTACCCCCTAGGAAGACACAATACCCAGTCGTGGATCTCCTATCAACTAGAGACCCCCCATAGTCAGCATCCACATATCCTTGAATCTTTAAAATATCCGCTGGGGTAAATAAGATTCCCTTTCCTGGTGTAGCTTTAAGATAATTCAAAATCCTCCTTACTGCTTGCATATGTTCCGAGGAGGGATTATGCATAAATTGACTTACAAGACTCACTGCAAAAGTTATATCAGGTCTAGTATGTGAGAGATAAATCAGCCTACCCACCAGACGTTGAAACCTCCCTTTATCTATCACCTCATCTTTGGTATTTGCTTGCAACTTTAGGTTCGGATCCACTAGTATGCTAGATCCTTTTTGTAATACCCCAAAATTTAATATAAAGGTTGGATGATGCAATAAAGTGTTTTAAATGGTGAATTTAAGTGTAAATGGGAATGGTTTTAGGACCCAAAAGCAAATATCATGATTTGTAAAAGAAGTAACTTTCTCCAACGAATGAGAATATTAGCAATGATGAATCCCTATCCTAGAAGCCATGTCTTGGAGAAATGGAATTGGTTGAGAATTTTCCTAAAGTCTTAAAGTCTTATGGGTGTAATAATTAATCTTACACCAAAAGTCTTGGAAGACTTGACTTGGAAGACTTTGTTTGGAAGTCTTGTATTAGCTTGCAAAAGAAGAGAATGATAGAGCTTATCCTAAAGCCACGTGAGAGAGTATTTGGAAGTTTAAGATTGGAAGAAAGGAGAAGCTTGAATAGGAAGATAAAATTATTCAAAGGAAGTAATGATGATTCTTACCCCAAAAGTCTTAAGTGGCATGAGTTGGTAAACTTTCATTGGAAGACTAATTGACATAATGAAGGCTTATTGAAGAAGCCTTGAGGTGGTAAAGTGTTATTGGATGATTTGTGCACAAAAGTCTTAAACCATGATTACCTTTATCCTTAATTCACAAGTAAAGGAAGTTGGAAGCATGCTATTGGCCTACTAAAAATAAGGATAAGGAGGGTTGAATAAGTGGGCATGTAAGGGGCAAATGGAAGGAGGGGATTGGGAGAGAAAAGACTTACAAGGGAAGAAAAAATCAAAGGAGAGTCTTTTTCAAAGATGGCAATAATAACTAGGAAGAAAATGCCAACCCAAAAGAGATAAGGTGCAACCATGAGCTTGAAGATGATGAGGCTATAAAAGGGGTAGAAGAGTGGTCCACGTAGAGGAAAATTAAGAGAAGAAAAGTAAGGGAAAAGAATCCAAAGGAGGAAGAACAAAAAAGAAGCCAAGAAGAGTGACCAGATTGGAAGTTGCCAAAAACGAAGAAGAAACCTAAAAGGTAAGCCACTTTTCTTTCTGTAGGATCGTAGTACATTGAAAGGGGAGTTCGTAGGTTCAAACGGAGAGCAAATCGGAGTTAAAATGAGCAAGATATGGCCGTTTTAATTTTGGGTTGCAAAATAGAGAAGGGGTAGCGCGTGGCCACCTTTTGGGGGCCCGTGAGGGCGCATTCGGCCTCCGTTTAGCCTGAAATTTTCACCGTTGTTCTCCTATTTTAATTACCTACAACCCTGAGTAGAGGTTAAGTAAAGGTTTGGAGAAGACTTAGACTTATCCATGTGCTTCCACTCAAATAATGCCATGTGTCCTATAATCATTACAATCTTTGAATTTTCCAATCTTCTCAAGCAAGCTTCTATTCTCTTCCAATCCAAGCTTCCAATTCTTACCTTCACGTGGCTTATAGGATAGGAACCCATCATGGCCCTTATCTCTTCCTTTCCAAGCCAATTTCTTTCTTCCAAGCTAAGCCATTCTAAGGCTTCTAGTGTAAGCCAATCTCTTTCTTCCAAGGTAAGCTATTATAAGGCTTCTAGTGTAAGCCAATCTCTTTCTTCCAAGGTAAGCCACCTTAAGACTTGGAGAAGACTTTAGAAAATACTTTGAAAAGATTTAGCAAAGACTTGAAAAAGACTTGGAGAAGACTCACTTTGGAGAAGACTTATCAAAGACTTTAGAGAAGACTTAGCGAAGACTTTGATTTAAATATGGTTTGCACCCAAAATGATCCAAAGCTATATTGGAGTTTTATTTGAAATCCATAATCATGAATTTCACAATCCCTTGAAAACGCCTCATTTCCTCATATATCTGAACTTAAATATCCCCGGTATATATCACAATTGAAAGTTCTTGGATATTACATATTTGAACCGAGGAAGGAAATAAACAAAATCTCGGGTGTTACAGAGGTGGCGCCTATTTTCACGTCTTGGGGGTAGATTCGACACCCTTTCGTATTTTTGCCATATCTCTCTCATTTTAACTCTGAATCAACTTCTGTTTGAACCTACGGACTCCTATTTCAATCCTCTACATGATGATGGAAAGAAATAAGACTTACCTCTCTGATTTGTGGACTGTTACAGCCGATATTTGCAGCTGTCCGTTTTCCGTCAAGCCTTTGCCTCTTCTTCGTTTTCTCTCTTATTTTCCAACGACTTCCTCTCCTTTTTTTTACAGAACTTCCTCCTCACAATCAAGACCTTATTTCTCTCTAAAATTAATATCAACGTAACTTGGATTTGGCTCACACAATTTTGAGATGGCTTGGGAAGTTAGATTTCAAGCCTATTTATAGAATTATCCATCAAATCATAGCATGCCATGTGTCACCTTAATTATTTAGGGTTCATCATTTCTTCCATGTGTTACCACTCAAATGGTGACATGTGTCTCTTCTATTGAAGCCATGTTTTCAGTATCAAACTTTATATTTACACGAAAAATACTCTGAATCTTATTTTAAGGGGGGGAGGATGTAATACCCCAAAATTTAATATAAAGGTTGGATGATGCAATAAAGTGTTTTAAATGGAAGTTTTGAATTTAAGTGTGAATGGGAATGGTTTTAGGACCCAAAAGCAAATATCATGATTTGTAAAAGAAGTAACTTTCTCCAACGAATGAGAATATTAGCAATGATGAATCCCTATCCTAGAAGCCATGTCTTGGAGAAATGGAATTGGTTGAGAATTTTCCTAAAGTCTTAAAGTCTTATGGGTGTAATAATTAATCTTACACCAAAAGTCTTGGAAGACTTGACTTGGAAGACTTTGTTTGGAAGTCTTGTATTAGCTTGCAAAAGAAGAGAATGATAGAGCTTATCCTAAAGCCACGTGAGAGAGTATTTGGAAGTTTAAGATTGGAAGAAAGGAGAAGCTTGAATAGGAAGATAAAATTATTCAAAGGAAGTAATGATTGATTCTTACCCCAAAAGTCTTAAGTGGCATGAGTTGGAAGACTATGAGTGGCTTGGAAGAGAAGAGATAAGGGTCTTTGGGTGTTCTTATCATGGAAGTCACGTGAATGGGAGATTTGATTGGAAGAAAGTAAAGGCTTGTTTGAGAAGCCTTGAGTTGGTAAAGGATAACGTCTCCAAGTAAATGTCATGATAAAAGCTTATTTGAAAAGCTTGAGTTGGTAAACTCTCGTTGGAAGATTTATTGACATAATAAAGGCTTATTGAAGAAGCCTTAAGGTGGCAAAATGGTATTGGACGGTTGTACACAAAAGTCTTAAGATAAGATAAGATGATTTCTTAATTCAAAAGCAAATGTAGTTGGAAGCTTGCCATTGGCTTGCAAAAAGATAAGGATAAGGTAGGTGGAATAAGTGGGCACGCAAGGGGCAAATGGAAGGAGTGGATTGGGAGAGAAAAAGCTTCTAAGAGAAGAATGGAATCAAGGTGAGTTTTTTCAAAGGTGGTAATCATGGCTAGGAAGAAAATAAGCCAACCAAAGGAGATAAGTGCCACCAAGAGCTTGGAGTTAAAAGGCTATAAAAGGGGCTGGGGAGAAATGGACCACGTAGGAGGAAAAATAGAAGAGGAAAAGCAAGAGAAGAAGAAACCAAAGAAGAAGGCAAGAGAAGCCAAGTGGGAGACCAGATTGGAAATCACCAAAAAGGGAAAAGAAAGCTAAAAGGTAAGTCACTTTTCTTTCTGTAGGGTCGTAGTACACTGAAAGGAGAGTTCGTAGGTTCAAACGGAAGTCAAATCGGAGTTAAAATGAAGGAGTTATGGCCGTTTTAATTTTGGGTTGCAAAGTAGAGAAGGGGTAGCGCGTGGCCACCCTTCTGGGGCCCCGTGAGGGCGCATCCGACCTCCGTTTAACCTGAAATTTTCACCGTTGTTCTCCTATTTTAATTACCTAGAACCCTGGTTCTTACGGAATTTTGCTTCGATGTTTAAAACGACCATAACTCCTTCATTTTAACTCCGATTCGACTTCCGTTTGAACCTACGGACTCCCCTTTCAATGTACTACGACCTTATGGAAAGAAAAGTGGCTTACCTTTTAGGTTTTTTCCTCGTTTTTAGCAATCTTCCAATCTGGTCACTCTTCTTGGTTTCCTTTTGTTCTTCCTTCTTTGGATTTCTTTCCTTTGATTTCTCTCTACGTGGACCACTCTCCTACCCCTTTTTATAGCCCCATCATGGTTGCACCTTATCTCCTTTGGGTTGGCATTTTCTTCCTTGTCATAATTACCACCTTTGAAAAATACTCCTTTTGATTCTTTCTTCCTTTATAAGTTTTTCTTCTCCCAATCACCTTCTTCCACTTGCCCCTTGCATGCCCACTTATTCAACCCTTCTTATCCCTTACTTTTAGTGGCCCAATAGCATGCTTACAACTTTCTTTACTTGAGAATTAAGGATAGAAGTAATTATAGCTTAAGACTTTTGCGTACCAATTATCCAATAACACCTCACCACCTCAAGGCTTCTTTAATAAGCTTTCATTATGTCTATTGATCTTCCAACAAGAGTTTACCACATCAAACTTTACCAATAAGCTTTTACCATGACATTTACTTTGCACTTTAAGTCCTCAAAGTCATTTTTATTTGCATACCAATCCAAAGCTTCCATTTAAGCACATTTCACTACATCTTTTTTTGTCTTACATCATATCCAACTCCTCATTAGATTTGTAACATCCCGTTCGAGCGATAGGAAGGACCGGAACAACTTACCCTGATGGACCTACACGAACTTCCCAGGGAGGTCACCCATCCCTGGATTACCCCAGGTCAAGCACGCTTAACTTGGGAGTTCTTTGTCAACATTCAGCCCAAAAGGCATCCAGCTGGTGTTGTTTCCTTTCTTACACTATCCTCGATATATACTAACTTCTCTGGGCTCTTGGGGTATTACATTCTCCCCCTTTGAACACATGACGTCCCCGTCATGCGACCTTACAACCGGTCTCAGATCTCCCCCCGATGCATGGCCGATGTGGGATTTGCCTAAGGTGCCTACACGCACCCCCCTCAGGGACTCAGCTTCCTCGTTGAGGTTTGCCCCACCACCGTGCTCAGAGGCTCGGGGGTCGGCTCTGATACCATTTGTAACATCCCGTTCGAGCGATAGGAAGGACCGGAACAACTTACCCTGATGGACCTATACGAACTTCCCAGGGAGGTCACCCATCCCTGGATTACCCCAGGTCAAGCACGCTTAACTTGGGAGTTCTTTGCCAACATTCAGCCCAAAAGGTATCCAGCTGGTGTTGTTAAATATCCATATCCGCACTATGTATTAGGATTTTCACAAACTAGGTACTTACCAAACCTTTATTAGGTTCGTAACCTCAATCCAAACAATTTCCCGAGCACTTGCTATTTAAAGTCCTTAAAATTTTGAAGCCATCAGATACCTGCAAAGCATTTCCAACGAACCGTGAATCAAACGTTTAGTTAGTTTCCCAAATGGTCTCCAACTATCCACAATCAACTAGTGAATCGTAGCCCAAGAACCATAGGATTTCTAGAATTCTTCGCGAGTCTATTTGACTGTCAATCCTAGGTTATCATCACTCAAATATCCTCAAGATTGATATAAGAATTACTAGACTTACCTCAAGTCCGTAATCATAGGTCCCGAATTCCAAAATTCCTAGAATACTCCAGATTCTAGATTTATCAAGTTCCTGCAAAATAGTCATCACACAGGATTCTAACAAACCACGTAAGGCAAACCATATTGATCGAGGCAGCCAAGTCAAATAAAGCATCGACCTCGAAGTGAGTTTTGAGGAGTAAAATGATATTTCTTTGGGAAGGGATTTCCTTCGAGAATAGATTCTGAGTGAGTTATGAAGAAAAATTTCGGGGACGAAATTTATTTTAAGGGGGGGAGGATGTAATACCCCAAAATTTAATATAAAGGTTGGATGATGCAATAAAGTGTTTTAAATGGAAGTTTTGAATTTAAGTGTGAATGGGAATGGTTTTAGGACCCAAAAGCAAATATCATGATTTGTAAAAGAAGTAACTTTCTCCAACGAATGAGAATATTAGCAATGATGAATCCCTATCCTAGAAGCCATGTCTTGGAGAAATGGAATTGGTTGAGAATTTTCCTAAAGTCTTAAAGTCTTATGGGTGTAATAATTAATCTTACACCAAAAGTCTTGGAAGACTTGACTTGGAAGACTTTGTTTGGAAGTCTTGTATTAGCTTGCAAAAGAAGAGAATGATAGAGCTTATCCTAAAGCCACGTGAGAGAGTATTTGGAAGTTTAAGATTGGAAGAAAGGAGAAGCTTGAATAGGAAGATAAAATTATCCAAAGGAAGTAATGATTGATTCTTACCCCAAAAGTCTTAAGTGGCATGAGTTGGAAGACTATGAGTGGCTTGGAAGAGAAGAGATAAGGGTCTTTGGGTGTTCTTATCATGGAAGTCACGTGAATGGGAGATTTGATTGGAAGGAAGTAAAGGCTTGTTTGAAAAGCCTTGAGTTGGTAAAGGATAACGTCTCCAAATGAATGTCATGATAAAAGCTTGTTAGGAAAGCTTTGAATTGGTAAACTTTCATTGGAAGACTTATGGTCATAATAAAGGCTTGTGGGAGAAGCCTTGAGGTGGAAAGATTGTATTGGGTAATTGTATTCAAAAGTCTTAAACCATGATTACCTTTATTTCTTAATTCAAAAGTAAATGGAGTTGGAAGCATGTTATTGGCTTGCTAAAAGATAAGGATAAGATGGGTTGAATAAAGGGTCACGTAAGGGGCAAATGGAAGGAGTGGATTGGGAGAGAAAAAGCTTCTAAGAGAAGAATGGAATCAACGTGAGTTTTTTCAAAGATAGTAATCATGGCTAGGATAGAAAATAACCAAATGTGATCTTGAAGCTTGGAGGTAAAAGGACTATAAAAAGGGGTGGAGAGTTGGACCACGTAGAAGGAAAAATAGAAGAGGAAAAGCAAGAGAAGAAGAAACCAAAGAAGAAGGCAAGAGAAGCCAAGTGGGAGACCAGATTGGAAATCACCAAAAAGGGAAAAGAAAGCTAAAAGGTAAGTCACTTTTCTTTCTGTAGGGTCGTAGTACACTGAAAGGAGAGTTCGTAGGTTCAAACGGAAGTCAAATCGGAGTTAAAATGAAGGAGTTATGGCCGTTTTAATTTTGGGTTGCAAAGTAGAGAAGGGGTAGCGCGTGGCCACCCTTCTGGGGTCCCGTGAGGGCGCATCCGACCTCCGTTTAGCCTGAAATTTTCACCGTTGTTCTCCTATTTTAATTACCTAGAACCCTGTATAAGAATATTTAAGGTTCGATTCACTTAAATATAGAGGTGTCAAAAGGGCCGGGCGGCCCGCGGGCCGCCCGGCCCAGCCCGTGACGGGCCGGGCTTTGGCCCGGCCCGTTACTGTTCATACGGGCCGGGCCTGGCCCGGCCCCCATTGGGGGGCCGGGCTGGGCCAAAGAAATTGGGCCCACGGCCCGGCCCGGCCCGGCCCGTTTAAGGGCCCGGCCCGGCCCGGCCCGTGGCCCGTTGGGCCCTTATGGGCCGGGCCCATGAGGCCCTTATGGGCCAGTAAGGCCCTTACTCATTTTTTTTTTAATTTTGTTATTATTTAGTAATTATTGATATTGGATATTAAAAAATTTAATTTCGCAATATATATAAATAATAACCATCAATTAATTTATTTAAAATTTTTAAGTTAAATTTTTTATATATTTAAATTATAAATAAACATTCTCCTTTTGATATGTACATTATTTTTCATATCAATTCACAAAAAAAATTATAAGGAATATAAATTAATGAAATAATATTTAAAACTTAAGAATTAAGATAGAAAATATTTTAAAAAGAAACAAATTAATTTTTATATATGTATATATTATGTGTATTATTTTTAAAAAAATTATTTAAAAAAAAAAGAAAAAAAGGGCCGGGCCCACCGGGCCCGGCCCGTTAGGCCCGTGGGCTAAGGGCCCGGCCCGGCCCTCTAGCCCACGGGCTGGCCCGGCCCGGCCCGGCCCAGCCCCTTTGTAGGGGGGCCGTGGGCCGGGCCGGGCCCTATCAATGATAAAAGGGCTCGGGCCCGGCCCGGCCCTTTTAGTAAAAGGGCCGGCCCGGCCCGTTTAAAAAGCCCGTGGGCCGACTCGGGCCGGACCGGGCCGGGCCGGGCCGGCCCTTTTGACACCTATACTTAAATACGTGATTTCTGTAGAAATAGCCCCTAGTGCACGAAACCGGGCTGTAAACCGTGCTATCGAGGGGAAATGATCGAGGTGAGTGGTTTCTTGCATTCTTTGTGCTTCATATTGATCATTACTTGAATCATTGTGTTGAATGTGAACATACTCACTTGCTCTCTTTGATTAGCATGATACTTTACTTGTTTCATCACTTCATGGCATGTGGTTGTTTGTGACAAGTTAGTGGCCGCCATGAGTGACTCGCGGAGTCACATATGCGTGTTTGAGGTGAGCATGGCGTGCGCGGGGGTGATTGCAACACCCTGGCATGGCTTCCACAAAGGGGCTTTCACTTTGCATACTTGCATTTCATACATGATCTACTTCTTTCTTGAAACCATCTCACTTAGATATAATTATCTAACTTGGGTGTTTCATACCCCTGGGATATTCAACGTCCCAGGTGTGTTAGATGTGCCAGGTGATTCAGGTTCCGGATTCTGATTCGGGCAAGAGCGAAAAGGTGGTGCTTGGCTAGCTTTTGGTTTATTTCATTATGTACCTTTGTAACCAAGTTTTGTATTGTGAATAGCAACTAAGGTACTCGGGTTTGTAATAAAAAGGTGCCCTACAGTTGTACTACAGTAATAAGTTGTGTTTTTGGAGTATTGAGAGTCTTTTATGTTTCTTGTACTTGGAAATGAAATCTAGTGGAAACCCACTTTATTTAGCTTTGGTTAAACTTGCAGGTTCGATCCACTGCTTCCGTTGGAAAGGGTTTCCATAACGCCCGTAGGTGATGATTTCTTATATTTCAAATTATTGTATATTTGGAAAAGTGGGGCGTTACAGTTTGTACCACTGTAAAACTAGAACAACTAAGTCAAGAAAGGTTCCTAAAGCACTAGCCGGCTCCATGACCTGTCCTTGTAGTACTGCAGTCCACCATCCCATGATAGCCCTCTGGCGCATGTCATTAGGATCCATATCCTGTTACACACCAAAAACCTCAATATTAATCAAATCATACCTTATCTAAAACCATGATAAACCTGCTCTAATACCCCATGTAGTCTGACAATTTCCTTTATGTATAGTTGAGCTAGTTTACTAACCGGCTGTCCTGTCTTCATTGACAAGAAATGAGCAGACTTTGTCAATCTATCCACAATCACCCAAATCGCATCATTCCCCGAGGGTCCTTTAGGCAATCCTGTTACGAAGTCCATAGTAATATGCTCCCACTTCCACTCAGGAATTTCCAAAGGTTGCAGCTTTTCAGCTGGTCTTTGGTGCTCAATTTTAATTCTTTGACAGGTATCACACCAAGCCACTTGTCGTGCCACATCCTTTTTCATTCCCGGCCACCAATACACACCCTTCAATTCCCTGTACATTTTTGTGGCGCCAGGATGAATAGTATATTTGGCTCTATGAGCTTCGTCCAGTATGGTTTGCCTCAATTCTCGTACCCTAGGTACATAAACTCTGTTGGCGAACCGTAGTATGCCATCTGAGAAGCTAAAACTAGGATTCTTTCCCGTGTGCCTCGCTTGCTTCCTTAGTCCCTGGCACACCAAACATACCTGGAACGCAGAACGTTCCAGGGGCATCAACCCAAGTTAGATATTGGCATCTAAGTGAGATGTTCTCAAGAAATAAATAGCTCATGTATGAAAATGCAGGTATGCAAAAATGAAACCCCCTTTCTGGAAGCCATGCCAGGGTGTTGCAATCACCCCCGCGCACGCCATGCTCATCTCAACACGCATATGTGACTCCGCGAGTCACTCATGGCGGCCACTAACTTGCCACAAACAACCACATGCCGTGATATGATGAAATAAGCGAAATTTCATGCCAAACAAAAGAAGTAAGTGATCATGTCCATATATAACACATATGAATCAAAGGATGATCAATATGAAGAGCAAAAGATGCAGAGAACTACTCACAGTTGCTGTATTTCCTATTAGCCCTTCGATTTAACGAAATTTAGCCCTTTTTAGCTGCAGTTATATACAGTACGTGTCACCAAACTAAAATATTTTTACATAGGATTATAGACAATCATTTAAGGAATAAACCATAAAAATTTCAGAACAAAAGGACTAGGCACGCGCCCCCATAAGGGTGCCCACGCGCCCCCACGCGCAGCTGCGGCAGGCGCGTGTGTCTCACGCGCCGAGCCCCTGGTTCTTACGGAATTGTTTTTCGTTGCTTAAAACGGCCATAACTCCTTCGTTTTAACTCCGATTCGACTTCCGTTTGAACCTACGGACTCCCCTTTCAGTGTACTACAATCCTACAGAAAGAAAAGTGACTTACCTTTTAAGATTCTTCCCCGTTTTTGGTGATTTCTAATCTGGTCTCCTGTTTGACTTTTCTTTGCCTTCTTCTTTGGTTTCTTCTTCTCTTGCTTTTTCTCTTCTATTTCTTCTACGTTGTCTACTCCTCTCCAGCCCCCTTTTATAGCCTTTTAACTCCAAGTACTTGTTGGCTCATTTTCTTCCTAACTATGATTACCATGTTTGAAAAACTTACCTTGATTCCAAGCTTCTCTTAGAAGCTTTTCCCTCTCCCAATCCATTTCTTCCATTTGCCCTTACGTGCCCACTTATTCCATCAACCTTATCCCTATCTTTTTGCAAGCCAATGGCAAGCCTCCAACTACACTTTATTAAGACATCATCTTATCTTATCTTTTTGCAAGCCAATGGCAAGCTTCCAACTACACTTTCTTTTGAATTAAGACATCATCTTATCTTATCTTTAATAAGTCTTTATTAAGTCAACAAGTCTCCCAACGAAAATTTGCCAACTCAAGCTTTTCAAATAAGCTTTCATTATGACATTCATTTTGCACTTAAGCCCTCAAAGTCATTTTTATTTGCATACCAATCCAAAGCTTCCATTTAAGCACATTTCACTACATCTTTTCTTTTTGTCTTACATCATATCCAACTCCTCATTAGATTTTTTGGGATATTACATTCTCCCCCCCTTAAAATAAATTTCGTTCCCGAAATTTCTTTAAGTCTCCATAAAATCAAAGAGGTTTGGATAATTTCGTCGAATTTCTTCTTCCCTTTCCCAGGTGGCTTCCTCAACGTTGTGGTGTCTAAACAAGACTTTTACCAGCGGTATCGTCTTATTCCTTAGCACTTGTTCTTTAGTATCCAAAATCTCAACTGGCTCTTCGGGATACGTTAAATCTTCTTGTAGCTCGATAACTTCCACAGGAATCTTCTATGTAGGGTCAGGCTCGTGCTTCCGAAGTCGAGAAACATGGAAAACATTATGTATGTTGGACATTATCGGAGGTAACGCCAAACGGTAAGCTACCACTCCAACTCGCTCCAAGATCTCATATGGCCCAATGTATCTAGGACTCAACTTCCCTTTCTTCTTTCCTCGGGATATTACTTGAGAAGGTATGGCCTTCAAGTATACCTTATCACCTGGTTGAAATTCCAAGTCTCTTCTTCGATTGTCCGCATAAGACTTTTGTCTACTTTGAGCCATTCTGATCCGTTCTCTGATTATCTTAATTTTCTCATTTGTCTGCTGCACAATTTCGGGTCCTGTTATTCGCCCTTCCCCAACTTCCGTCCAGCACAGAGGAGTTCTACACTTTCGACCGTAAAGAGCTTCGTAGGGAGCCATTCCGATATTGTTATGGAAACTATTATTATATGCGAACTCAATTAAAGGCAAGTGTTCTTCCCATCCTTTTAAGAAGTCAATTACACACGCTCTCAGCATGTCTTCCAAGGTTTGGATGGTTCGTTCCGATTGACCATCTGTTTGTGGATGATATGCAGTACTCATCTGCAAACGTGTTCCCAGTCGTTCTTGCAAACTTCTCCAAAACCGAGAGGTAAACCTTGGATCTCCGTTAGAAACAATGCTGAGTGGCAAGCTAGTGGCCGCCATGAGTGACTCGCAGAGTCACATATGCGTGTTTGAGGTGAGCATGGCGTGCGCGGGGGTGATTGCAACACCCTGGCATGGCTTCCACAAAGGGGGTTTCACTTTGCATACTTGCATTTCATACATGATCTACTTCTTTCTTGAAACTATCTCACTTAGATGTTATTATCTAACTTGGGTGTTTCATACCCCTGGGACATTCAACGTCCCAGCTTTGTCAAAGTATCAGGTGTTGCAGACTCCTATTCGAACATGGGCAAGGACGTGACGCTTGGCTAGGTCTGAGTTTATATTTCATTTTGTACCTATGTAATCCGAGTAGTGTATTGTAATAAGGATGCTCGAGCTCGTAATAAGCGTGTGAGTGACCGATGGATGTAG
This sequence comes from Diospyros lotus, assembly GCF_014633365.1. Taxonomy (NCBI): domain Eukaryota; kingdom Viridiplantae; phylum Streptophyta; class Magnoliopsida; order Ericales; family Ebenaceae; genus Diospyros; species Diospyros lotus. The sequence goes on from NC_068349.1 coordinate 34,246,629, forward strand.
CTTTGATATACGAGCATGGGTAATATCTCAATTGATGCACTTTGAATGTTATATAGGGAGGCTTCCATGATAAGGGTTATTCGCTAGTTTGGGCGTGTGTTGCAGTTGTAACTTTAAGCAGTGAGTTCCATCTTTTGTATTTATTGTGAGTTGTATATGCATTTCTTGTACATATAAAGGAAATATAGTGGAAACCCCTTTATTTAGCTTTGATTAAGCTTGCAAGTTCGATCCAATGCTTCCGTTGATAAGGGTTTCCATAACGCCCATAGGTAATATCTTCCTATATTTCACGTTGTTTTGTATTTGGAAAAGTGGGGCGTTACACTTTTCCTCCTAGAAGCCCTGTTTCTATAAGTAAGTCCATAACATACTTTCTTTGTGACAAGAATATGCCATCTTTTCCTCCTAGAAGCCCTGTTTCTATAAGTAAGTCCATAACATACTTTCTTTGTGACAAGAATATGCCATCTTTTGAGTATGCAACCTCAATGCCCAAGAAGTATTTCAGCACCCCAAGTTCTTTAATTTCAAATTCTTTAGCCAAGTTCTGCTTTAAGATTACCTATTCAGCAGTATCATTACCAGTAACCACAATATCATCCACATATACAAGTAAAGCTGTCATCAGATCACCATGATGCTTGATAAAGAGAGTATGATCCCCCCTGCTTTGATGATATCCCATAGATAGCATAGCTTTAGAAAACCGGCCGAACCACGCACGTGGAGATTGCTTTAGCCCATAGAGAGCCTTTTTAAGTCTACATACTTTTCCTCCCCCTTCCTGGTAAAAACCAGGAGGTAGTTCCATATATATCTCCTCCTCTAAATCCCCATGCAAGAATGCATTTTTTACATCAAATTGCTGGAGTTGCCACCCATGTATTGCTGCCAATGAAATAAGAACCCGAACAGAAGTCATCTTTGCTACTGGGGCAAAAGTTTCAAGATAATCAATGCCATAGGATTGGGTGTAGCCCTTGGCAACTAACCTTGCCTTGTACCGGTCAAGAGTACCATCAGCTTTGAATTTCACATTAAATATCCACCGGATGCCAACCAGCTTAACACCTTCGGGTTTGGCCACGAGATCCCAAGTATGATTTTTGTTAAGTGCCCTCATCTCCTCGAGCATAGCTTCTTTCCACTTAGGGTTCTTTAGAGCTTCTTCGACTGATGTTGGGATAACAATAGCATCCAATGAAGAGAGAAATCCTCGGTGGCTAGATGATAGGCGATGATAGGATAAATAATTGGACATGGGATGTTGAGTACAGGATCTAATTCCCTTCCGGAGAGCAATAGGAAGATCAAGGTCGGTAGGTTCGGGACATGGACTGCACTCTGCTGGAGCATCATCTTCACTTGATGTAGGTTCCAGGGCTGGACAAGGGACTGATGATTGGATAGGCTGTTGAGTAGAGATGTGTTGTCGTCTTTTGTAAACAAATGGAGAACCCTTGTACCAAATTGTAGATGGCTGGGAAATGACATGGGCTGGTTGATGGTCACTGCTAGACATTGGGAATAGAGGCTGGTTCATGATGGATGGGCAATGAAGTTCCAAAGGACTAGTTTCTACCAAGGGAACAGAAGTTTCAAAGGCTGGATTTTCGCCGAAATTAGGCTCCCCTTGACTGCTAGTTTGAAGAGGGGCAAAGTATGACTCATTTTCATAGAATGTAACATCCTTAGACACATAGAACTTCCTTAGGGTAGGATAGTAGCATTTGTAGCCCTTTTGAATAAGAGAATAGCCTAGGAAGACACACCTATGAGCCCTTGGGTCAAACTTGTCTCGGTGGTTTTTAGGAATGTGAACAAAACACACACACCCGAAGACTTTAAGTGGCAGTTGAGAATGCAAAGAAAAATCAGGATAGAAGGAGGCTAATTTTTGGAGAGGACTTTGATGTTTTAGGACCCTAGATGGCACTCTATTTATCACATAAGTTGCTGTTAGCACAGCCTCCCCCCAAAACTGTTTTGGAACTTTATGATGGTGAAGAAGCGTGCGGGTGACATTGAGAAGGTGTCTCATCCTTCTCTCGGCCACTCCATTTTGTTGGGGGGTGTCCACACAAGATGATTCATGAATAATGCCTTCTTTTTGGAAAAATAGATGCAAGGGATTGTTAAAATAATCTTTTGCATTATCAGTCCGGAATTGTTGAATAGATGTGCCAAATTGAGTGAGAATCATTTTGTAGAAGTGTTGTAAAGTAGATCCAATGGCAGATTTGTCTTTTAAAAGGTACACCCAACACATTCTAGTGCAATCATCAATGAAGGTGATGAACCACCTAGCTCCCGAACAGTTTGAAATTTTAGATGGTCCCCAAACATCCGAATGGACTAAGAAGAATGGTTTAGAAGATAATTTATTGCTGATAGGGTAAGGCACTCGGTGGTGCTTTGCCATAACACACACATCACATTGAAAATCACTAGGCTCTAGGTTTCTAAACAAACTAGGGAACATGTTCTTTAATAAAATGAAAGGAGGATGGCCTAATCTAAGATGGTGGAGCCAAATTGAGGAGAAATCAGTAGAGGTTTCAGTGGAATATGCCATCCCAAGCCTTCTTCTTTTTGTGTTAGGATTCTCCCCTTGCAAAATGTACAACCCATTATACTCTTTAGCCACACCAATCATCTTCCCCGTGTCCTTGGCCTGAAACTTGCACAAATGAGAAGAAAAAACAGCATAGCAGTTTAGATCTTTGGTTAATTGATGAATAGAAATCAGATTGGTAGTCAAATTTGGGACACAAAGAGCATGACTAAGGGTTAAAGAAGGGCTGATGTGAATGGTTCCTGTTCCGGTAATAGGGATTGATACACCATTTGCAATGGTGATTTGTTTGGTAGTGGTAAGGGGCTCATAGGTCTCAAAAAAATTGGGATTAGGTGTCATGTGATCCGTGGCTCCCGAATCAAGGATCCACATGTTATCCCTATCAATTTTCGAAGCTGAAAAAGAACAACTGGATAGAGATATACCTTGCTGATCAGTGGAGCATGAAGTTCCATCTTGGAAAGTTCTTAGGAAGGCTTTTAGTTTGCTGAGTTCTTCAGTATTTAACAACTTTAGATCAGCCTCTGTTGGCTCTTCTTTTCCACCCTTTTCTTCTGGATCCTTACTTGAGAGATAACTTTGAGATCTCATATTCTTGAATCCTCCAATCTTCTTCAACACAGCTTCCTTTCCATGTAATTTAAAACAAGTTTCCCTGGTATGCCGGGGCTTCTTGCAATGAGTACACCATTGTCCTTCTCGACTTGTATTCCTTGTTTGGGTGACTGATCTCCCAAACCTCATCCCATCTCCCTCTTTGTTTTTGATAAAGAGGGCTGATCCTTCAGGACTATAATCAGTAAGCATTGCACTTCTTCTATTCTCCTCACTTCGAACGATGGCAAAAACCTCATTTAGGCTAGGAAGTTTGTCCTTACCTAGGACTTGTACCCGAACTTGATCAAACTCTTGATTCAAGCCGGCTAGGAACTCTACAATTCGATCTCTCTCCACAATCTGATGAAGGGCAGCAGCATCTATTTTGCACACCATTTTAATTGCTTGATACTGATCGAGTTCCAGCCATAAGCCCCTCATTTGGTTGTAGTATTCGGTCACTGTTAGCAGCCCTTGTTTAGTGGAGTTGATCTTTGTTTTTACCTCAAAGATCACTGATGCATCTCTAACCTTGGAGAAGGTTTGTTGAACGGTTTCCCATACTTCCTTGGCTGTGTTTAGGAACATATAGTTCCTACTTATGTCTAGCTGCATTGTACTCCACAGCCATGACAGAATTCTTGAGTCTTCCACATCCCATGCTATGAAAGATGGGTCTTCTTCTTTTGGTGGATCTGCTGTCAAGTGACTTCCTTTGCTTCGCCCCTTGAGGAGAGTTCTGACCAGTTGAGCCCATTGAAGATAATTCCTACCATCTAATCGGTAGGATTGATGAAGAGTTGGCAATTCGGAAGCTATAGGAGTAGAGTCTACCAGATTTAGATCTCCGATTATGCTAGAAGAAGGAGGGGGATGTCTCTGTCATACTGTCAAAGGCTTCCGAGATCACTCACTGATGGAAGAAGGAAGCCTCAGCAACGGAAGAAAAAATCTGCAATGAAGGCAGGCGCAATGGAAGGAAGAAGCACTAGGGAGATCGCCACTAAGAAATGCACAAAGCTTCCTTTTCTCGGCCAATAGAACTCTCCATCTAAGTGCTCCACTCCACCATGCAATGTTCCATGTAGTGTTTGATTGAGGGCATAGAAGTAAATATTTTGGGAGAGAGCATTCTAGGTGGAAATATAAACTGGTTTAGCATATTTTGTTTATTTGTTCCCTAGTTAATTTTTTTATACTGTTTCCATTGTTTAGAATTCTAGTTAGGGTAGGATTAATGGTTTATATAAACCCTTTGGGGCGTATTAATTGAGGTGGCCTTGATAATTGATTTGAGATTTCTCTATTGGGTTCTTTGTTTGTGTTCTTGTTTTTGTTGGTTTTGCATCAGTGTCCCTCTGCCCCCCAAAGTCACACTCAGAAATGATCCCTACAATCTCAAAGATGATATTTATAATCAACTCCGATCATCCAGCTGCGTTGGCACCCGCGTTTCCCTTCTTGTCAAACCTATGCATTTGAGGCAACAGTTATGTGTTTCTTGAAGCCCTTTGTCATGACCCTAGGGTTCCAGCAAAGAATTACAGCCAATTTTAGGAAGGATTAGGGCAGAATTTGAGAAAGAGAGAGGAAAACAGAAAGAGGCGGAAGAAATAGGGAGATCGAGAGGGAGAGTAGAGGGAGAATGAGAGGAAGAGGAGCTGGGGAAGGAACAGACAGATCGAGAGAGAGAGAGAAGGGGGGGGGGAAACAGAGGAATTCAATTGATATTTCTAGATAATCCCCACTACAATAGCCTAGTAGCTTTATATAGCTACTACAATAGCTTAACAGAAAACACAAAATAACCATCCTAACAACTCAACAGATTACAAGATAACTTCCATAACAACACAACATAATTAACTACAACCCCTAAGGAATAATCTGTTATACTCAACCCTACCGTAAGCTCTTATACATCCTAGGGTCCTGACAGCTTTGTGCCCTCAAAATACAAGGAGTGTCATACAGGAGCTCTTTCGAAGCAATATTTGGTTACAAGCCCCCTTTGATTTCAGCCCTATCTAGTGCCATAGCAACCATGGCCACAATGGAACAGTATCTCCAGTAGAAGCAAGAAGTTCTGAGGATACTCAAGAAGGAACTGAGCATAGCTCAGAATCGGATGAAGCAGGACACTGATTGGAGAAGGAATGATCGGTCCTTTGAGGTGGGGGATCAGGTTTTCTTAAGGTTGAAAAGGTTCTTACAACAATCTTTTACAACCATACCTTCATCTAAACTAAGCCCCAAATACTTCGAGCCCTATGAGGTGGAGTCAAAGGTTGGGAAGGTGGCCTACAAACTGAGATTACCTGAAGGAGTCAACATGCACCCGGTGTTCCACGTGTCTCTCCTAAAGAAGTCCATTGAGTCCCATGCTACTATCAACCTAAACCTACCCTAGGTGAATGAAGAGGAAGGAGTAGTGGAACCTCAAGCTATTCTGGATAGAAGGGTGATATATCAAGGCTCGGTGCCCTTAACCCAAGTGCTGGTCAGATGGACAAAGAAGGACCCCAACCACACTACATGGGAGTACCTACCTGAGTTACTCAATCAGTTCCCACAAGCTACAGGGCTGCTTTAGATTCTTGGGGACAAGAATTGTTTCTAGGGGTGGAAAAATGTTAGGACCCGAGGGTATTATTGAAATTTTTGTAATAAAAGTGGATGGCCACTTGCATGTAAGTAGTTGTAGACGTGCCTCACGGTGATGATCATATTCCATGGGAAAGGCCTATATAAGGCCATGTATTGGAGGATGGGAGTTATCCAGTTTGAATGATAATCTCTTTCCCTCTTAATTCATTCTTTCTCTCTCTCTCTCTCTTCCTTTTCCCTCCAAATTCTTCTCTCTCTCTCGCGAGACTTCTAATTCACGGTAACTTCAAGTCTCTTCCCAGAGACTTGACACGTCAGTCTTAAATAGTCACAAAAAAGTCTAAAGATAAAATGGATTTGTCAGTTGCATTTGAATTTAATAAAAGCCCAATCATGATTACATGGCATAAAATTTCACAAGCAAACAAATACAGACTCACACGCTCTTTTAAGTTTTGTTTGATAAGTCAAATTCCTTTTGGAAAAAGGGTCCAATGCCTATAAGCAGGATCTAGTCTTTTTCAAGCTCCTGGAGCCTGTCAATGATCCTAAGTTCAAGAAATTGCAACAAAGGCATATCGGCATAGATACTCTACCAACTGCAGTGACCATAATACATCCTAAAGGCAGCTTGTCGCGGCCATTGAATTAGAATCACTAGATCTCATAGAGTTTTGTTTTTGTCCAATTTTAAGATACACCACACTGTTGTCATGTATACTAAATGCGATGGACAAGCATGCAATTTTTATTTTAGACTGCCGCCCTTAAAAAACTAAATAAAGCATCATAAAACAAGGATATGCATCTGTATGTAGGTAGAGCATACTTTTGAGGAGATAGACAAACTGAGCATAAACAAAAAAGGCAGAAATTTACCAATGAATGAGCGAGGAACAACTCCAGGGAACTCGAAATGATCATACTAATATTGTGAACAAACAACAAAACTAGAAAGTTAGATTTAGGTTCACCCAAAATCATTTCTAATCCAATTCAAAGTGGTAGACAATATTTGGCAGAATAAAAACTTACATTCTCTAAATGATGTCGATGATATAAAATATCATGCATTGCCTGAAACCAGAAAGAGATAGTTTTAGTTTCAAAATCGGATATCAGATTATTCAATCACATGTGGTAGCAGCTTTAATTGTTATACCCTCTGATTGATTGCTGAGAACGGAAAGGTAAACAAAACTACGAGAAGAAAGGAAAAGGCTCAGCTCAGTGCACATTTGGTTTTTCAGGAGACTTGATAAGAAATCCAAGATCAGATTCTCGATCTAAAATGTAACAAGATATAGTCCCTCCATTTAGTTGCCAAGACATCTAAGGAAAGTTGAAGGCAAAAATTTAAAAAAAAAAAAAAGAAGAAAGAAAGATTTACTGGAAAAGTCTATTCTTTGAAGCTTTCTGTTTCTCTGTGGATTTGAATGCTATCCAAAATTGAAATTCTTCAATAGTTCAATCTACACAGAGGTTATGTTCCGTTGTCAAGAAAACCGAAAATTCAAGGAAAACAAAAATTTAATAGTATAAGGTCAGTTCCATAGAGTTTTCATCTTTCTCTGGGAACTTGAACAGGAAAATCAATATTCAATTTCAGTTTTTATCTCTCTTGTGCTTGCGGATAAAATAAAAGCGCGAGCAACGAAAGAAGAACCAATATGTGCGGGAGTAAGGTCAGTTCAATAGCACTTTTATGCCCCCGGAAACTTGAATAAAAAATCTGAACACAGATGCTAGTTCCGTTCGGTCGCCGAGAAACGGGGGAAATTAAAGAAAAGACAAACGATTTACAGCAACAAGCTCAGTCGCACAGCATTTTGTACTACAAAGGACAAAATCAGAATCACCTGAACGTTGAAGCTCTCTTCAACCTTGGTGAAGGGAATCATGAACACGTAAAACGCGGCAATCGAACCGAGAAGCAAATCATAACCTAAAAGGCCATTCCAAACTCATCATCGTACCAATTACATATCCATCTATACACATCGGTCCACGATATGCAATTCGAATGTGGATTGTACAATTTTACCGTAAAGCTCCAGAAATTTTGAAGATTGGCGAGCCATAGCAGGCGGAGCGAGAGACACTATCCAGTGTTTGCTGCTGTTCGGTCGTCTAATGCTTCCCGTCTCATTTCAAGTAAGTAAAAGTTGCCCGCAGGCATAGGTCGCTTGATTTTTTTTATCTGTATAAGGATAAAATCTTCGTTTGTATTTATCCCTCTTCACATAATTGACGGCATGAATATTGAGGCTCGTGCAAAATCTTCGTATGTGATTTATCCCTTTTCACATAATTGACAGCATAAATATTGAGGCTCGTGCAAGGATGATCATTTTAAGTAAATATTTATTAAAAGATTAAAAAAATAAAAATTAAAAATATGTTTTTAAATTAAAAATATATATTTTTCCTTAATCAAAAGTCTTGAACAAATTATAAATAAGATAATTTTAACATATAAAAATTCTTTTTAAGAATTTTACAAAAAAATAAATATTATTTATAAAAATTTTAATTCTAATGAATTTTAAAATATTAAGATAAATATTATTTATGAAAATCTTAATTTTAGTGAGGTTCAAAAGATTAGAATAAATATTATCTGAAAGAATCTTAATTTTAAGAGATTTTAAAAAATTCTATACTTTTTATAAATAAATGACTCTTTATTTCAAAACAAGTACATCTACGATATTGATTTTCTTTTAATTTTTCAGTATCTAATTTAAATATAAAAATATTTACACATAGACTCTCATACACCCTCTAATCATTATTTTTTTTATAAATTATGAGCGGTTTAATAACGATATTTTGACTCAATAAATTTATTATTACGTTCAAACAACAATAATTATTAAAATCATGTTTTTAGCATTATTTTAGTTAATTTTTTATTCTAATTACAATGTTTTTACTAATAAATATAAGTGGAAATGGCAAAAAGTAACCACTATTCAAATATAAAATTCCTTTTTATCCCTTTTTTAAAAAAAAAACGTTTATGTACTTTCAAACAAACTAATTACATAATATAGCCACTTTGTCAGATTCAACCATTAGTTTATTTAAAAAGTTAGAAAGAAATAAAAATTAAACACAATAATAGTCAAATACTAAAATACCCCTCATCCCTTCATTACCCATTTCACCCACCCACTTCATCTCTCTCACTAAGCAACTGCCCGCCGCCGTCGTGACAGCCACTCGCCGCCGCCGTGACAGCCACTCGTCGCCGCCGCCGTGACAGCCACTTGACCGCCGACATCAATCTCATCTTGGCTAAACAAGGTTAGAGTTTCTTTGTTGATTTTAATGAAGAAGATGCTAGAAATGGTCGCCGACGACAAAGCTTCATCGGCGACCATGGAGATCGACCGGGCTTCGTCGCGAACGAAGACCCACGGTCGGGCTTCGTTCGCGACGAAGCCCGCTGTGCCCCACGGGCTTCGTCTTTGGGGCTTCGTTGCAGACGAAAGCCCGATCGGGCTTCGTCTGCAACGAGCCCCCTGCATCTCGATAAAGCTCGATCGAGCTTCGTTTGCAGGAAGCCCGATGGGGCTTCCTGAATCGAAGCCCTAGTGGGCTTCGTCTCACTGCAACGAAGCCCGATGGGCCGCGACCAAGCCCACAGCCCAATCAGGCTCTCTTGGGCCCCAGCTCGATTATCTCTGCCCAACGAAGCTCGATTAGGTTTGGGTTGCAATGATCTGGCTGCGACAATTGGGCTTCTTCTTCTTTTACTTGTGTTTTTACATGGTCACTGTCTAAGACAATTGTTGTTTTTTTTTTTTTTTTCCTTACAGATGGCTGAACAACAAACTATAAAATTTACTTATGTTCATACTCATCGAATATTACCGCCCGGAATGCGAGTTACTACTCATTGTGGGATCAAACACCTTGAGGCGATGCGTCGTGCTCTAGACCGATACAAGTTATTAGATAGATTCCTACAGGGCCCATTAGGACATTTCTTAAAGATGCATTTGTCTCTCCATTTGACTGCACCACAATTGATATATCATGTTCTATTTAGGAATGTGACATTTCCAGGTGCCCACCACGATGAGATGTGGTTCGAGATTGGTGGCACACCATATAGGTACGGGAGGCAGGAGTTCATACTTATTAGTGGACTCCGATTTAGGGCTATTGATAGGGAAAGCCTTGAACCGAAACCTATTGAGCCGGACAGTTTACGTGCTCGACTATTTCCACAACATAAGAAGGGGGTGACTGGAGACGACCTTGAATTACTTATTAGTACCAGAGAGGACATGGTTTCAGAGGATGCCCTGAAACTGATTTACATTGCTGTGGTCGATATGTTTTTGTTGGGCCAGAATGAGCGCGGGCATGTGGATGATTTCTTGTGGACTATGGCTGAGGATTTACAAGCATTTGAGATGTTCCCTTGGGGTACGTATGTCTACAGTAAGAGTCAACATTACATCCGATTGGCCACGAAAGAAAGAAAATTGACTGGTGAAGGTGGGAAGAAAATCAACCTTTATGGTTTTGTATGGGCGTTTCAGGTACTCTTTCCTTATTGTATATGATTTGTCTATAATAACTAAATGTTTGTTTTGTTTTTTTATTTTTATTTTTATTTTGCTCTCTACAGTAGTGGTTGATCGAAACGTTCCCATGGATTCAGAATAAATGGGCCGTTAGACTGTTTGATGCAGACATTCCAAGATGCAGAAAATGGCTATAAAAAAAAAGGCCGCAGATAAAAAATTATGACGATTGTCTTAGGAAGGAAGTAAGTGTGAAACTTACCTCTAAATTTTGTTTATTTTTAAATCATATCTATCTAAATAATACAATTTTGCAGGCACGAGGATCGAGTCAGACTCTTGAGCCCACTGATGATGAGCGGGAAACGAATTTTTGGAGATCTTTTAACCCTCAACACTCGGTTGGGGTCGATGTCTATAAATTTGGGGGCGGAGGGGGTGAAGATGAGGAAGAGAATGGCGGGGATGAGGACGAGGACGGGGATGAGGATAAGGCGAGTAGGATACATTTAGATGAGAAGGGAAAGGAAGAGAATGGGGAGGAGAATGATAAGGAGAAGGCAAGATTCCCTGATAGTTCGCACCACAGACAATACGAGGTAGGGGTATGATTTTGATTTAATAATGGTTTTAATTTATATTTTTTGTAATTGTTTATATATTTTTTATAGGAGGGAAAGGAGGAGAAGGATAAGGAGAAGGCAAGATTCTCTGATAGTTCGCACCACGGACAATACAAGGTAGGGGTATGATTTTTATTTAATAATGGTTTTAATTTATATTTTTTGTAATTATTTATATATTTTTTATAGGAGAGAAAGGGGGAGAAGGATAAGGAGGAGGTAAGATTCGTTGATAGTTCGCACCACGGACAATACGAGGTAGGGGTATGATTTTTATTATCATAATGGTTTTATATTTTTTTTAATTATTTATATTTTTTTTGTTTGCCTTTTGTAGATCACTGAGATGCTGAAACAAACTCTATATATGTTGCGGAGAATAGATGGGGAAATGAGTCAGGTGAGGACACAATTGTTGAGACTAGAGAGGGCGCAGGAATCACTAGAGAGGGGGCAAGCAGCACTAGAGAGGGGGCAGGCAGCACTATGTGCTCATCTACGCATCCCGCATATTTCCCCAGATCACAGCGATAATGTTCATGAGCAGTCCCAGAGTGGTGATCAGGTAGATCTTGATCATCACGATGAGGAGCAGGCATCTACATCTAGAGTAAATTCCAAATTTATTTTTATACGTTTTACTTCATTCTAAAATACTATTTTGTAACGGTTAGGTTTTGTTCAGTTACAGGAGGAGGAAGTGGTTAGGGTCGACAGGCGACCTATGCGAGATAGATTGCCATCGCAGTTTCGTCGTCCACCCTTCACCGATCCAACAAAATATAAAAGGAGAAAGAAGGATGCTACTTTGGAAGGGTCGGACGTGGACCCAATGCCGCCGGTACTAGACCCAATGCCGCCGGACATAGAGACAGAGCCCCCTGAGGGTTATATTGAGTTCATAGGTTCTAATGAAAATATTAGGTAAGTAACAATATTTACATTTTTTCTATTTGCATAAACAATATATTCTTACTCTTATTTTTCTTGGTTGTTGTAGACTTCACACCGGTTTCATTCTTAACCTAACACCGGATGACCTCCGAAACATAGAGAATGAGGCCAACTGGTTGGAGGGTTACCATATCGATAGTTACATGTGTTGCCTGAGACGTATACAGTCTCGGCGTCAATATGACACAAACTACGCTATCATGTCAACTTCGTTTTTTGTGAGTTTGCACTACTTTTTTTTTTTTTTTTTGCATATTAATTTAATCTATGACCAATATTTTTATTTTATTTTATTTTTCAGGCATCCATGGTAAGATTTTGGGAACAGGAGTACGGGGACAATAGGAGGGTTTTTGTGCCTTCTATCGCATCTGTTCCAGAAGAGTGGATTGGTTTCGTTGACGGGCGCACTGACGGAAGTCTCCCTTGGTGGACAGTCGATTATGTAAGTCTTAATTCATTCTATTTAATTATTTATTTATTTATTTCCGTACGATTGACATATTAAAATAAAATACAGGTGTTGCTCCCTTGTAATGTAGCAAATTCTCATTGGTTTCTCTTAAAGATTTGCTTGAAAGATAGGAGAATTATCATATATGACTCTAATTCCATAAATGAAGATAGTCGTGGGAGCAGGGTCGAAACTATACAACCACTTGTGAGTTTGTTACCCATTCTACTAAAGAAAGCTGCATATTATGAACGTGTAACTGCAACTGCGACGCTAGACAGAGATTGGGAAGTGGAGAATACTGATCCTCAGAAGTTGCCTCAACAACCGGATGGGTAAATTAATTTAAATTATATTACAGGGTCAATTTTCATGAAAATATGGTTATGCTACCAATGTGTGTTATGTCTAATACAGGGCTAGCTGCGGGTGCTACGTTATCAAATATGTCGAGGACATACTGAGGCATAATGAGGATCACTGGCAGATGCACCCAACTGTGGATGTCCGTACCCTCCGAAGACAGATTGGAATATTTTTGTATAGACATAGCACGATAGTATACTTGTAGATCAATAGATTAGAAGATTCTTTGTTTTGTGTTTTTATTTTCATCTAGTTCAAATGTTGTATATTTTTGTATAAGTATAGCAAATAGCAAATTGTATATTGCTCACTTGATGAAATGTGGTTTGCAGTGTTGTTGATGGTAAGGGATAAGTGGTTGTGGTGGCAGTATGTTGTTGGGAAGAGAGACTGAGTCTCTAATGTTGTGATGGTAAATATTGTCATGTTATTATGTTGTTGAACATAGAGACTGAGTCTCTAATGCAAGTTCAACGTCCAAGAAACAAAGGAGACTCTGCCGAAATTTTTAAATTACACTTATGGGGTAATTTGAATATCATTACAACATGTTGATCCAATGTTAGTAGTTAGAACAATTCATCATGTATTTGTTGTGCATTCTACCTTTAACTAACTTGAACAACGTAACAAGAGATCATTTTAGTGTTAGTGGAACGCATATATTGAGAGGAAAAATGAAAAACTTGGAAATGACTAATGAATTTTTTGTAGTTGTTCCTCACAAAAAGTGAAAAATAATGACTTTGTTGTGATATATACATTTGGGTTTACCCAAATAACATTAAAAGACATTATTTTAGTGGTAATGGAATATATTAATTTGAAGAAAAATCAAGAAAAATAAAAAAAAATCATTTTCGGGCTTCGTGGGCAACAAAGCCCGATGGCCGGGTTTCGTGGGCCACAAAACCCGATGGCCGGGTTTTGGTGGCCCACAAAGCCCGATTTTTTTTTTTTTTTTTTTTTTTTGGCAATTGAATTTTTTTTGAAGTTTCCCACTAGTATAGTCTCAAATAACAGTGATTGTTAAGAAATTACACTCTAAGTTTTGAGCAAGTTTATTATCATAGCGTTATTATCTTGCTTTGTCCAATATTATTAGAAGCAATTGATCATGTGTTGGTTGTGTTGATGGTGGATGGACATCCTCACACAAAGTGAAAAATAATGACTTTGTTGTGATATATACATTTGGGTTCACCCAAATAACATTAAAAGACATCATTTTAGTGATAATGGAATATATTAATTTGAAGAAAAATCAAGAAAAATAAAAAAAATCATTTTCGGGCTTTGTGGGCCACAAAGCCCGATGGCCGGGTTTCGTGGGCCACAAAACCCGATGGCCGGGTTTCGTTGGCCACAAAACCCGATGGCCGGGTTTTGGTGGCCCACAAAGCCCGATTTTTTTTTTTTTTTTTTTTTTGCAATTGATTTTTTTTTTAAGTTTCCCACTAGTATAGTCTCAAACAACAGTGATTGTTAAGAAATTACACTCTAAGTTTTGAGCAAGTTTATTATCATAGCGTTATTATCTTGCTTTGTCCAATATTATTAGAAGTAATTGATCATGTGTTGGTTGTGTTGATGGTGGATGGACATCCTCACACAAAGTGAAAAATAATGACTTTGTTGTGATATACACATTTGGGTTCACCCAAATAACATTAAAAGACATCATTTTAGTGATAATGGAATATATTAATTTGAAGAAAAATCAAGAAAAATAAAAAAAAATCATTTTCGGGCTTCGTGGGCCACAAAGCCTGATGGCCGGGTTTCGTGGGCCACAAAACCCGATGGCCGGGTTTCGTTGGCCACAAAACCTGATGGCCGGGTTTTAGTGGCCCACAAAGCCCGATTTTTTTTTTTTTTTTTTTTTTTTTTTTGCAATTGAATTTTTTTTGAAGTTTCCCACTAGTATAGTCTCAAATAACAGTGATTATTAAGAAATTATACTCTAAGTTTTGAGCAAGTTTATTATCATGGCGTTATTATCTTGCTTTGTCCAATATTATTAGAAGCAATTGATCATGTGTTGGTTGTGTTGATGGTGGATGGACATCCTCACACAAAGTGAAAAATAATGACTTTGTTGTGATATATACATTTGGGTTCACCCAAATAACATTAAAAGACATCATTTTAGTGGTAATGGAATATATTAATTTGAAGAAAAATCAAGAAAAATAAAAAAAATCATTTTCAGGCTTCGTGGGCCACAAAGCCCGATGGCCGGGTTTCGTGGGCCACAAAACCCGATGGCCGGGTTTCGTTGGCCACAAAACCCGATGGCCGGGTTTTGGTGGCCCACAAAGCCTGATTTTTTTTTTTTTTTTGCAATTGAATTTTTTTTGAAGTTTCCCACTAGTATAGTCTCAAATAACAGTGATTGTTAAGAAATTACACTCTAAGTTTTGAGCAAGTTTATTATCATAGCGTTATTATCTTGCTTTGTCCAATATTATTAGAAGCAATTGATCATATGTTGGTTGTGTTGATGGTGGATGGACATCCTCACACAAAGTGAAAAATAATGACTTTGTTGTGATATATACATTTGGGTTCACCCAAATAACATTAAAAGACATCATTTTAGTGGTAATAGAATATATTAATTTGAAGAAAAATCAAGAAAAATAAAAAAAAAATCATTTTCGGGCTTCGTGGGCCACAAAGCCCGATGGCCGGGTTTCGTGGGCCACAAAACCCGATGGCCGGGTTTCGTTGGCCACAAAACCCGATGGCCGAGTTTTGGTGGCCCACAAAGCCCGATTTTTTTTTTTTTTTTTGCAATTGAATTTTTTTTGAAGTTTCCCACTAGTATAGTCTCAAATAACAGTGATTGTTAAGAAATTACACTCTAATTTTTTAGCAAGTTTATCATTGCATCATTTTGGTGCTATTGAAACTGCATTATATACTCAGTTCTTTGCTCAACAACATACTACAACACAAACTGTCAATTAAATTAATTATTATGAGTTTAGATGAAGGAAATTGAAAGATTACAAATATAAATAAATCTCAATTTCAAATATTAATGTAAAAAATAATATTCATTTCTGAACCCCCGACAAAAAGATATTTGATTGATGTTGTCATCCTTTTTGTATCGTGCCAGTGATTTTTGAGCATTGCTGAAACACAAAGGATATATATGGTCAGTAAAAATTCCATTAACACTTTGCGAGTAAAAAACATTTTTTTTTTCACAAACGATCTAACAACTATTGATAACATATGTGATAACATTATATCATACCTGAATGAGTTAATGTCTATTGATTGTTTTCATCATTGACAATATTATCATCACCTGGAATTGACAACTGTATAGGGCACCGACGACGAGTGTGTCCAGTCTCTTTGCAAATGCTGCATTTCCAGCTTGCCCTTGCAGAGGCCCTAGCAGCGTCCCTGGATTCTGAAGTAGTGGCTGTGCTCGACTCTCCAATGGAGGAAGTCCATTCATTAGGGCAACCAAGACTGTTGTGTCCTAGTTCACCGCATTTTCCACATTTTTTTTTTCGACGAGCTTCCCCCATGGAAGGAATCCGACCATTTCTCGGTCTACCCGGTTGTCGTCTTTGCACAGGTGGGAGTATAACTATCTGTCTGACGTACGCTGGAAGAACCCAAGCGGCCTTGTTAGGGAGAGGATTGATGGGAAGTGCATATACGCGTCTGACCCAATCTGCAGTGTAATATGAATGGCAAAGCATATGGTAGTGCACCCTCATGAAACTGTCGCATAAGGCAAAGAAACACATAGTGTTAACATATCACACTAAATTACGAACATAATACGCAAATAAAAGTCAAACCATGATACCTGCTAGCAGCAATTACATGAAGACATGGCATTTGATCAATGTCCCACTTGCGACAACTGCATGTACTCGCAACAATGTCAACTATCCCATCGCCTTCCTTTGCATGTTGCATGAGGTATTTGTTCCCTTGTATTATAGGAACTACACGACATCCTCGGTCTAATGTTTTGGCATGCGCCAAGTTAACATGTGCCACTGCAGCGGAGGTCACAATGGTTTCGAGTCTGGCAGCTGCAGCACGTCTATCACTAAACCATTTCTGAAGCATATGTCTCAAAAATTCATGTGCACTTGTTATAGGCAACCGACGTGCTTTCATCATGCATTTATTGAGAGACTCGGCAATGTTGGTGGTCATCATGGAATATCTTCTTCTTGGACAATATGCACGTGACCACTTTTTCGGTCTTGCTTCCATCAATGTCAAATGAGTCTGAGGATGCATCCATTGTATTTCTGCCAAGTATGTATCACACTCTATTGTGGTGTAACTGTATGCTGCAAGGTAGAATGCAGTCATCACATCTTTTCGCTGTCTACAACGTTTCTTCAAGTTTTGCTTAAGGTGGAAGAAACAAAAGACATGTGGGACAGAAGGGAAGACATGACTCATCGCATTCGCAATGCTTTGGTGACGATCAGAAACAATGACTAAATCTTCTCGCACTTCGATAGCCTCTCTCAATTTCGTCAAAAACCATATCCATGATCTGTCAGACTCACCATCTCCAAATCCAAAAGCGATGGGATAAATCATTTCCTCCCCATCTTTGCAAGTTGCAACGAATATCACCCCTTTGTGTTCACCTTTCAAATGTGTGGCATCAACGGCAACAACCGGTCTTATGTAAGACCGAAAACCATGAAGGCAAGCTCCGAGTGCAAAAAATGAATATAAAAAATAATTATTTTCATCTGTCTCTATTGCCGTGATACTGCCAGGATTTGTTTCTTTTAACATGTGAAAATATGAGGGTAGTTGCTGATATGATTCATCTGGATTACCATAAGTAAGTCTCTTTGCATGTTGTAAAGACCTCCAAGCTTTAGTGTACATAATCTGCACACCATGTTGTTCCAGCAACTCCCCCATTAGCATTCTAGGTGTATATTCACTACTCGCCACTCTTTCAGAAAACAAACTTCCGATGACAATAGCTTTCACACTTCGAAAATGTGAATCGTATACGTCCGGAGTACACGTGTGACTCGGCATAAATTTCACCACATGCCAAAACGAACAACCAGGTCTACATCTTGCACGAAGCATAAATTTGTAGTTCACATCCTTGCAACCAGCCTCAAATCGAATTGTGCACGAACGTCTGACTCGATAATCCATCTTCACATCAACACAATATTGTCCAAATGCCAAAATTAGTTCCTGTTTACTTTTAAAGAGTGCACCCATGTGTAAAAGATCACCTTGGTATGGAATAGACACTTCAGGTCTTGTTTCCTCAATTGCATAATTTTCTACACCAGGAACGATCCAGTTTCTTTGTAAATGGTTGTCCTCAAATTGTGAACCTGAAAATCTTACTTCTGGGTACTCCGGACTCACTTCTCTTTCATCACCACCATCATCACTATTATCACCATCGCTATCGTCACTATTATTATCAGTTTCATTATCACAATCATCATCCGTATGTGGAGCGTCATCTGACAAACCACCCATACCATATGTACCAAAATCATCATTTTGCAGTGGACTACGTGCGAATGTAAATGGAACGGCACCTGAATCTTGATTACCACCACTACGTAGGTTACAAACTCCAATATCTTTACAAATCATATCAACATACATCACTTTATATTTTCTGTCATCGCACATAATAAACCTGACACCGTAGTCGTCCTTGATAGGGAACTTGGTAGCTGGAAGTTCGCTTGAGTGTTCCGTTACAAAATGAATGGTGATGTCGTACCTTGTTTTATCAATTCCCGTTACTGTGTACACAATCTCAACCAATTGAGTAAAAGTCGTATTTTTGTAGATTCCCGCACACATCCTATTACCCCCAATATACTTATTATCATTCCATTCCCCGTTCCACACGATGACCAACTGCACTAAATCCATTGCTGCAAGATTGAAAGGAGTAAAAAATTAGTCTCACCATTACCATGGATGCAACGGACCCACACACACCCAAATCGGGTTCATTTCCTTATTAAACCAAGTCATAACTATAAGTAAGTAAGTTTATTTGCTTTTTGAGATTTGTATTTTATTTTCTTTTTCTAAAGAGATGATTTGTACAATTAAACATGATTTTTGACTTATAAACTAACAACCAAGTTATGATAATTTTTCATATGTAATTTAAGAAAAATATTTAAAAATTTTATGAAAAACATTGGAGGATTTTAAACATAACACATTTAGGCACAAATGCTTAAAAAGTTAAATTTTGTTAAATAATATGATAAAATTAAATATATTATATTAAATTATATTATTTTACTCATATATAATATTAAATTATTTAACAAAATACTCATATTATTTTAAAAAATAATATATATAAAAACCATATCAGGTTTGTAGGCAACAAAAATCATAATGCCTACAAAAATCATAATCGGGCTTAGTGGGGGAACAAAGCCCGATAGGGCTTTGTGGGGGAACGAAGCCCTATCGGGCTTAGTGTGGGAACAAAGCCCGATCGGGCTTCGTTCCCCCACAAAGCCCGATCGGGCTTCGTTCCCCCACAAAGCCCTATCAGGCTTTGTTCCAAAACTAAGCCCGATCAACTGTTATCGCCCACAAAACCCATAAAGGATGTGCAATTTTGAATTTTTTTTTTTTCACCCGAATTAGAGCAGATTTGGAATGATATCTATCAAAATATGTTCTGCTCACAACTACAATCATTCTACACAACCTTAATAAGCAATGTGAACACAAAAATTATTTTAAAAAAAAAAAAAAATACAAATCGAATAGATACCTTGAGATATTGGGTGAAATTATTTGTTGGAGAGAAAGAAACTTATTGAATGAGACTTCAGTGAGGTCGCTGCAATTGATAAAGAAGATTGAATGACCCAACAAGCAAAAAGATTGAATGTATGAAGAATGACTGAGTTTGGATAGTTTGACAATGGAGAGAAAGAGAGTAACGTGAATGTGGGAAGAGGAGAGAGAAGAAAGGTTATATGAAAGAGATAAGGATATTTTGGTAAATGAGGCTAAGGACAGTAGGGTTTTCTATTTTAAAATCTCATTAAGGGTATTTTTGGTATTTTACATAAAAGTGGCTATAGAGTGTAATTAGTTTGTTTGAATAGTTAAAAACATTTTTTTTCTGTGAAAAGTACAAAAAAGATTTTATACATTTGACTTTGGTCAAATATGAATTCATCCCTAAATATAATGGTTATACATGTGAAGGTTAATCCGATGAAACTATTTATCTGACTTCATTTCCATGGTGATTTAAACGCAAGAATTAGATTTCAATTTTAGTTTGAAGTGTTTAATTTCGAATAAAATAATTAAAATTCTGATTTTATTGGAATCATCAAAGTCATAAAATTAAAATTTTAATTTAATTACAATCAGTCCCAAACAAAAAAGTTTTGGGCTGTCAAATTCAAGGATATGGGCCGCCGGCCCAGATATATTGGGCTTTTGAAGACCAGTCCATTGATGCTAAAGGTTGCCAACCATGGCTATTTTCTATGAAAAATAATATTCTTGTATAATTTTTAATAAAAAAATTATAAAAATAAGAAAATGGTGATATTTTAACAATTTCAAGTTATTTTTTTATGGGTATTTTAATTTTCAATGTACGGCCATGAAATAAATACATCCATTTATACCGAAATCTTGTATAAGTTCTGACACGATCAAGATTTTACACCAATAAAATTTGTTAAATTTGAGTTGCAGTTAATTCGATTTTGATCTCCTTCCTTAGTATTCCTTAGTATCCGCTCAAATCAACTTGCAAACACAATATAAGGTGAATTATTTGGACGACCTCTTAAGTTAGTCTTCGATAATTAAGTCAAACAAAAAAAAAAAGTGAAATAAGTGCAATAAAAGTTGTAGAGAGAGAAAGTGTAAGAATTGATTTGTTTAGAAAAAGATCAAAATAAATAAAAAGAAAGAAATTTAACCTTTTTTTAATTTTAGATTAATTTTTTTCAATAATTACATTAACTTTATGGGAAATGTTACTCCCACTACACTGTTGTGCAACAGTGGAGTGGAAGTAATAAGGCCTCAACTTATTATTTAATTTCAATAATGAAATAATATTACTCTCATTAATAATTTATATTAATAATAATGTGGCAAACTAATTTTAGATTGGTTGAATAGTTAGATGGCAAGTCAGATACTCTTCTAGGTCATATGTCGTCCCCTTTAAATTTTTGTTTGAGTTTCAATAAATTCACGATAATAAAACAATTGAGGTGACAATGCAAGGTCTTTAAGACCTTGTCATTGTCAAACAACTAGAATTGTAAATGAGTTGAATAGTAGTTTGGTATTTAATCTAACATAAACTTGTTTGAGTTCATTAGTTAAAATAAATGATTTGAACTTGAGTATAATTTTGAATCTCGATTTATAAACAAGTCAAACTTGATTTCAATAAATCTCGATCCGTTAAAACTCGTGAACATATTTGATTAAAGATTTATGAGTACTAATAGACTCGATTAGATTATCATAAATATGCTTAATTAGAAGTTTATAAATAGTTCATGAATAAGTTCGTTTATAAATATATTAATTAATATATAATTATCAAATTTTAAATTAGTATATATATATATTAATTTAATCATTTAACATATATAATATATGTATATATAATAAAGCAAAATAGAAAATTAGATTTAAGTAAAATAATAGGTTATGGCAAGCCTAATCTTGACCTCGCCAATAAGTGTTCGAGCTCGTGTCAAGTTTGAGTCTGAACTCAACTCATCAACCGTTTAACGAGTCAAGAACGAGCTTTGGCTCGTGAGTCGAGTCTGAGTTCAACAAAGCTTGACTCAATTCGGCTCAATTGCAACTCTACAATCAACAACTAATTCTTGTTAGCACATTTAGACAAATACAACATCCTATACGAGGTTTGAAATGTTTAAAGGGTGGTACAATTTTTCAAACTTGCTTCCTAAAGCTCAGTATTTGGACAAACGAAGTAGGGGAGCATCTATTGTGATTAGAATTGAACACCAATTATAATTAAGATGTGAGCAAGATGGGTATGTCTAATAAGACTTACTTATCAATTCAAAGAAATATATAAAAGGCCCATTTGAAGTTGATTTAATATTTTGGTTAGTTTGCTAGCTGGAATTAGGCCTAATAAAATGAAAATTTAAGTAACACATGTTTGGTTGACACTTGAGAATGGATTTCTCATTTCATATGATTTGTGGGAATGGACATCCCTTAAAAAATTGGATGAAATGCTTCTGAATACATTTTAAACTTTTATCTAATTTTGTATATTTATATAGCGTTTGTTAAAATAAGTAAGATAAGATTAGAATGTTTTTCGGATCAAAATAAAATTAGATAGTATTTTAAATTTTTTATCAAACTATTTGTTAAATTTTTTAAAATGTACTAGAAGACATATACATCATTTTTTCTTATCTATAAAGAGTAAGATAAATTTATTTAAAGAGGGAAAGATAAATTTATTTGAAAAAATTTAGATAAAAAGCCACGAAAGTTCTTTTCTAATGATCGCTAGATAAATTAACAAATACAATGAAAACACTTTTGTTTAAAATATTTTCTATATTTCACTCTTTTTTTTTATCTATATCTTAATTAACAAACACTACCTTAATGTGTGCATTTACAAATAATTTATATATAAAAAATTATTTAATTATATAAAATTATATATATACTTTACTTCTTCTCTCTTAAGTTAATTTTCATTCAATTTATTAAATTATATGTGTTTTTTAGCTCTTTAATTATAATAAATCTCTCTCATACACACACATTAAAGGTGTGCTCGTGTGATGCACGTGTAAATAAAAAACTAACAAATTCGATGAATGTCCATCGAGTAGCGAATGATATTTAGTTATAGTTTAGTTTTTATATTTTAGGCAAAACTAAGATGAAGATAGGTTTTAATTAGTGTAGTAGTAAAATCAAATTAGTTATAAGTTAGAGATCATGAGTTTAAATCTTATTGATATAGTTTACTTTTGTTTTTTAAGACAATATATATAGATGGTATTTTAAAAATTCACTTTATTAACAAAGCTTCTTAATACCAAATTGTCATGTTTATTTATATAATAGTATAAATATATATAATTTTTTTCTCCTTTCTTTTTTCTTTTTCTTCTTATTCTTCCATAATTCTCTCCGTTGCCTCCAATTCATTAATCGATTTTTCTAACATCTCTCTTTCATTGATAATCTCAATTTTCCCCTTATTTTGATCATTCTTTTCTTAGATTTCTCACTCAAATTCTCAAAATTAACCAAAGATGCCATTAATTTGTGTTTCTAACTTGTCTTGATTGAAAACCCCTTTATAGCCAAACTCCATCATTTCCATTGCTAACGAACACCAATCTACTTCTCTAGTTAGGCCATAGGCCCACCTACCTCTAGATCCTAGCTCTAATGTTTTTCATCGACCCTCAATTTATGATCTGGTATCGGCAAATTTTGATGGTGTAATAGTTTAATTTTCAAATTTTCTAAAATTTACACCCAACCCTTCGGTTTTGATCATCTCTTTTTAACTATTTTCTTTAAGCCTCGTATTTATCAAATTGTACTAGTGCCTCTAGTTATTGGTTTATGGTCCTAAGTGAAAATAAAATCCCTCCTATAACTTTATAACTTTTGAAAAATTGCACTTTTCCTCTTATATTTTATAAAACTTCTTAACTAAAGCCCTTTCAAGTTCACCATAATGCATGCCCTTAATGTTAAAAATTAAATGGTTTGGGCCCCATCTATAAATTTTCCTTTAAAAAATGATTAATTATATTTCTTAAAATTCTCAAATATTACATAACATGTGATCTTTTAGCACGATCTTAAGGTTATTTCTCAATTCATAGTATCAAGGATTTCATTTTTTGTCCATCTCACTTTCAACCTTGCAATAATAGTCAAGGGTTTGTCCTTTGACTTGTGGCCATGAGTGTAACAGCTCTAAAGTGGGTCTAGATGTTTTAACACTTAACATTAGTTTAATGGTATTTTAAATGTGAGGTCTAATTTTTTTTTTTTTTGAATTTAGAAATAATGTAATGGGCCGCAATTAATTAGTTAACGAGATCACGGGTTTGACCAGGGTGGGAAATCAAGCCTAGTGGGCTTGTTATATATATATGGAGTACATGGGGCTGTGCTTAGGCCCATGGTGATAAATAGCTTGAAAATAATGAAATTGGTGGTGTAATAAAAATAAACTAAAATAAGAATAATAATAACAATAATAAATAAAATAAAAATAAGAAAATAAATTAAGTTAGCATTTGTCGATAAAACCCCTAAATATTTTTGTCTATTATATGAGAAGAGGGGCATGTTGGTAAAATTTCAGAGTTGGCGTGCAATTTGCACAGCCTTTCTGTGTGCAGAAAATTTCTAATTTAAGTGCATATCACCCTTCCTTTCTTCACTGTTTTGATTCCTTTCCTCACTCCCTAGCATCTTCTTATACTTCACCTTCACCTTCACCTTCCCCTTCCATTTTATGTTCATCTCGCTGCTGCCTTCCATTTTTATGCTGGTGAAGCTTTTCTTGCTTGCATCTTCATCAGGCAAGTTTCTTACTCAACCTCTATTACACTCTCTACATTTCGTACTCAACTTCTTAGCATTTTGCAACTTGCTAGCATGCTGTAAGGTAAATATGATATACATACAAAATTGTTGAGTTACAGTGGGGACTCGGATCGCCCTATTTATTTCAAGTGAATGGCTCCTCGGTAGATAAGGATGCAAATCTTAATTCATTGTATCCATAACAGCTAAATTATATAGAGATGTATATATACACATATTTATATATATGCACCATCTCTGTTGAATGCGTTAACCAGAATAGCAAACCCATTTGTATATATATATTGTTGTAGCTGTATCAGCCGTTGAATGCCTTGTCCCAAGCAACCCATCTACATTTACATATATATATATATAAATATATATGCATACACAGTTCGGCCATAGATGCTCTGTTCCCAGTAGACCCATTTACATCTTCATACTTATATACTTTTGTGTGTAGCAGAGTAGCTGCTCACTGGAAGCTCTCTCTCTTTCTCTCTCTATATATATATCAATAAAACCATCCAAATGGGGTTCTCTCTCCCCTCAGTGTTACACCCGGAAGCTCCTTTTTGCCCATTTGAACCACCCAAGATGTATATATGCATATTCAACATGCTCTGTTTCTGTTCGGCCACCCCACATTTGCAGATATATATATATATATACATACACACCCAAGTTGCTGGATGCCTGCCCTAAATGAACCCATTTACATTTATATATATATATATGTACATTTACACGTCCAAGCAAATACTCTGCTCCAAACAACTCATCTACATTTATATATATATATATCTACACACGTCCAAGATAAGCTACTGGATGTCCAAGCAAACTCATATATACTATTAGAGTGCATTTATATGTACATATTCAAGCCCACTTATATAAATACTCAAGCCCACCCACATAAATATTCAAGGTCCATATATATATTCCAAGCCATTCAATATATTAAAAGCCCATTGGAATGACCCTGCGTTGCACCTTATCCTTAGCCACATATTTCTATTATAATCATAATAGAAAATATCTTATATAGTTGGTGATGTTCTAAATTTTAATAGCTCAAGGTATATGTATAAATAATATACGTGTATATATATATATATGAATACTTGTTATGCACCCGGTAAATTATAAATCTTAGTAATCGATTTAATGAACTCTTAAATAAATTATTGTAGCGTGTGTACGCTTGATGTAAGCGAAAAGCTACTCAATAATGTGAATGGGAAGAAATTATTTGTATAAGTATGACAATAATTTGTGAGATGAAATTTCGTGGATTCTATACATATATGGAAAGGAATGCATGATATGTTTCGTACATGTTTAACATGTGTATGTTATGATACCTTGTATTATTTATCTTTGCGCACCTATTATTTTGCGCGGAAGGAAAGGGTACCCTAGAGCACTTGGCACGGGATGAGATGGCCATAGCCCGGCAGGTTGGCTCCATATTTATTTGTGAGTTTCTATTTACATGATGCACTTGGGCGTGTGTGAATTGATGGCTTGCGAGCCTATGAGATTTGATACTAACATTAAATTATATGCACATTTTCAAAATAGTACACGGTGGCATGATACATTTAACTTGGAATTGATTAATTCTTAAATTGTGATACTTGTATACAATTGTTGAGTTCTGGATTACTCTTTTTTTGGTGTCACCTTATTCTCGGTTCATGATCATTGTTTATTGTCCTAGAACTTGCCGAGCCTTGTGGCTCACTTGATCTTCTTTGCCATTCTAGGTAAAGGGAAAGCTATTATTGGGGGCGAGTCTAGTGGGACTAAGGCCTAAGGATAGTGGTGTACGGGGACGCGTCCTAACTTAAAGATCCTGTTTAGCATTTTGGTGAGACTTGAGATGAAATGACTCTTATTTTGTTAGTTAACATTAGAGTCTCTTATCTATTTTGTATGGCCATTGAGCCTGAACTCTTGAGATATTGGAAGTGTAATTGAATCTTAATTTAGTTTCCGCTGCTAGTAATAAATTGAGTTGTATGTTTTATTATGGTTTGTTCTATATCATCTCTGTGATGACCTCCTTTCGAATATCCTATGCTAGCGGGAATATTCGAGCGTGGGCCCTTACAATGAGCTTTGCAATACAAAAAATTTGTAATTTACTGATAGATTTAGTGACAAAAAAATTCCGTCGCTAAATAGAGATGGAAATTTGGATTTGCGACGGCATGTTTCGTCGTTAAATTTTTTATTTTTTTTAAATTTAGTGACAGAATATTCTGTCGCTAAATAATTAAAAAATTTTAATTTATTTTTTATTTTTTAGCGATGAGGTGACCCGTCACTAAATTTTGAATTTTTATTTAATTTATTTTTTATGTTTTAGCGACGGAGTTGCTCCGTCGCTAAATTTTGGATTTGTTATTTTTGATTTTTTAGCGACGAGTGTGATCCCGTCGCTAAATTTTGTATTTTTTATTTTTTTTATTTTTATTTTTTAGCGATGAGGGTTGTCCCGTCGCTAAATTTTGGATTTTTATTTTTTTATTTTTTATTTTTTAGTGACGGGAGTTGCCCCATCGCTAAATTTTGGATTTTTTATTTTTTTATTTTTAATTTTTTAGCGATGAGTGTGACCCTGTCGCTAAATTTTGTATTTTTTTTATTTTATTTTTATTTTTTAGCGACGGGGTTGCCTTGTCGCTAAATTTTGAATTTTTATCTTTTTTATTTTTTAGCCACAGGTGCGACCCCATCGCTAAATTTTTATTTTTTATTTATTTTCGTTTGATGCTTTAGTGACGAGGGTTGCCCCGTCGCTAAATTTTTGTATTTTTTATTTATTTATTTTAATTTTTAGTGATAGGGGTTGTCCCGTCGCTAAATTTTGCTCTTTTTTTTTATTTTTTATTTTTAGCGACGGGTGTGACCTCATAGCTAAATTTTATATTTTTTATTTATTATTTTTATGTTTTAGTGACGGAGGCTACCTTGTCGCTAAATTTTTGCATTTTTTATTTATTTTATTTTTATTTTTTCATGACGAAAGTTGCCATGTCACTAAATTTTATATTTTTATTTTTTATTCTTAGCGATGGAATATTTCGTCGCTAAATAATAAAAAAATAAAATAAAATATATAATTAAAAATTAAATTTTATTCGCAACGGCTAAATAATTATAAAATTTAAATAAAAATAAAAAAAATTTTAGTATTAAATGCATATTTTATGTATTTTATTTACAAACCAAAATATGTAAATTGATATGATAGTGTAAAATTTATAAGAGCAAAAATGTATTAAACTGATTTTTAATCAAATAAAATTTAAATATTTAAGAGTTAATTAATTACAACATTTAAGTGGTACATTAGTTGACTTAAAAATTTATAGTATTTATTTTTTTAAGTATTAATTTATGAATTTAAAAGATTTAAAATAAAATTAAAACGGCTGCAGCTAAATTTAGAATATAATTGGTATGTGCAGTTTATACAATGAGATGGCTTGTAGCTTGGACGGTCGCGTGCGCCCACGTCCATACGAGAGACTTGGGATCGAAACCAAGGAGGGGGAAAATGAGGTTGTGATGTTACAACGTACACATGGCAGTTTAAGGGGGTGCCACTTAGCGTGTAGAGGCGTGCACAGGTGTTCGTCCATAGATTAATTATATTTTTTTTAAAATAAAGATTAGCGACAGAACTGTTTCTGTCGCTGATTAGCGACGGAATTTTTCATCGCTAAAATAATTTTTTATTTTTTTAAATTAGGGACGAAAATTTCTGTCACTAATTTGATTCGTCATAAAGTCCGTCGCTAAAATTTAGCGATGAAAAGATGCCCGTTACTAAATCTATCGCTAAATTTTTTAGTGACGGATTTTTCCGTCACTAAATGTCATTTTTCTTGCAGTGTTGATCTTACCAAATTGTTTCACCATTGCACATTTGTACCCCATCCCATAGCTTTCCAAGATACATATCCACATTTAATATAATTACCAACATTTATTCATTGTATGGAGTGATATCATTACATAAATATGACAACATTTGTAAGTTTAGTACGCATATTGTCCCAAGTATTATCATATATATGATCCAATGTGACTCCCAAGTGATAAATGTGATTACATTTTTTACTTTTTAACCTTTAACAAAATGCACAAGTATTATCATATATATGATCCAATGTGACTCCCAAGTGATAAATGTGATTACATTTTTGACTTTTTAACTTTTAACAAAATGCACGGGACTATTAGTTTGCAAATAAACAATGAGCATGGAAATTGATATGCTCTACTCTCCAAGGTTTCCTTTTCCCTTTGAGTAACTAGTTTTACCTTAATAAATTTGAATATGTGAGGTAAGTGCTTAACATTTAACGAGGGTTAATTTTTTCAATACATGACTTACATAATGAGAAATTGCACTTTTTTTCGTGATACCTTGTGCCCTCCAAATGATAATCGTCTTTAAATTTTTACCAAATGACCAACGTACATCTTGGTCGAAGACACTTGGTCGAAGACACCTCTAGAGTTATCTATGGTAAAAACATATCATTCTCTTGCATCCCATTAAACCCTATAGCCATAGATTCATGTATTTTTTGCCTTTAGAACAATTATTTATTAAGCAACAATAAATTTAAAATACGACAACAAACCTTTTATCTCATTCTCTCTTTGAGAAAGTAACTAAGAGTGGCATAGCCACATTAATGCTTGAAGGGCCATGACCCCCTAGCTTTTTTAGTTGATTGTTATAGATATAATATGATGTATGTTGAAGTGTAATTAGATTTTAATAGAGTGACTCCCAAACAATTTTATATAAATAATCATGTTACTTGAGAAAGAATCTTTGGAATTAGAGTCTTACTCTTGTAACTAGCAATAAAGAAAATCTTTTCTTTATTTATAAGTCATCTTTGAAAATAAAAAAAAATATTAAACTCTACTTTATTTAATTGGTTGTTATTTAAGTTTAAAATGACCACTTATCCATTATAAAATCTCCCACGTTGCTATTAATTTTTATAATATTTAAAGCAAAAAACTATAATTTTAAGACTTTAAAGTTCAAACACATGTCAAATTTCATAATGGCAAAACCCAAAAAGTCTTTGAAATTTTTATAGGGGAAAAAAACAGAGGAAATAAAGAATTTTATTTCTAATTAATTATAACTTTTGTTATTTTCGACTTAATTAGGTTGGCTTTACTTTTGTTTTATACTTTTCTGGGCTCGTGTTTTATTCAATAATGCATTTATGATGATCATCTCATAGTAGTTCTTTACAATTTGGATGTTTCTGACACTTATCTTCTGACTATTGTATATATATATATATATTTTTTATTTATTTAGTTTTCTTTCATCTGATCCAGAGGATGATTAATTCTATGTTCTCCTGATTTTTGTGGTCCGGGATATACCTTGGCCTTGGTTGTAGTCATTTCTGTAACGATCTGCTCCCACTTACGGGAGCCACCGGTAAATAATCGACCGGATTACTCACCCGACAACCACAACTGAAGGGTTGGACTATATTTCAATAGGAAACGCCCTAGGTGGGAACTAAGCTTCATCATTCCCTTCGCTCCACTCAGGAATCGGTCCCAACTCAAATAAGAAAAATCTAGCGAACTAAGACTCGAAACCCAAGTGAGATTCACCTCTCTTCAGCTCACCTCATAGCAAGCCAGAGGTGACCCAGGCACAAAGCTAGCATACAAACACTTCGCTGAGTATTGGGGATTTATGAGAACACACCTTGCTGATCTTGACTTGGTCCGAAACTTGGCTTTACTCACTATGCCACATTCAACAAGCAATCTCACAATCATCTATCACACTACGATGATTACACAATTAAATACATTTAAGCTCAATAACAAAGACATTTACTCACAAGGGTATATATATACCACGCCCCCTGGCTACATACAAGCAATATTAAAAATACATAACTCGGGCAACACAGCTAGTTGCCACAACAGCCTCCTGGCGCCATCCCTGCTTGTATCCGGACTTGCATCATCTACACATGAGGTAAAACCTCATGAGTCATAAAGACTCAGTAAGGGTGCAATGCATGTAAATATGAATATAATCATGTTTATGTATGCCAATGCATGCAAATGAGGCTAGGCCCACACATCCTCACAACCCACTAAGGTTTGAGGCATCAACCTATCAGCCCCTATCACACTAGTCCTCCATATGGCCATAGGTCCACTAGGTCTTGCATCACACAAGATATAACCACTACATTCCAATGCAACATAAAAACATTATCAAACACATTTACCAACTTGCAAGGCCACATCCACATGGGGCCGTCCCTTACCTGGCTCAAAACCTCATCCCTGCCTCGACACGAATTCCAGCTTGAATCTCAAGTTCCCCTAGGATCACGGCCTTCCCGGTCGAACCTAGAGGCAAACACGCAAAAACCAACCATACATCAGACATTAACCGATGTCTTCACTTTTGCTTATACTGCAAAATCACTCATCAACACTATCTTCAAACAACACCAACCACGGCATAAACCAGCCGTCAATAATTTCCAAACAACCCCGACATAGGGTTTAATCCAGCAATTAATTATTCTACCTTAATTCGCTTAATGTAAATAATTTGAGAATGAAATATTAATTTACCTCGACTCATCTGGAGAGAAATTCAAAAAACGCCCACACCGGCATTGCCTCACGAGCTGCCATTTGTGCCCAAAATCTCTTTTTTGAGCTTCCGACACGCTATTCAAGCCCCAACTAAATTCCCAAAACTTTCCCTCATTTTTCTGGAATTTTCTACCAATTCCCCCCCTATTTTTCTCATTTTCCATATTTTCTTTTCTATTTTCTTTTTCTTTTTCATTTTTCTTTATTCTTCTCCTTCTACTACTCACCATCTTCCTCATTTTCTTCTCTGGCGCCCGCGACTGCTTCTTCTTCCATGGCGCACCAGCAACGATCGCCGACGCCGCTGACGGCTAGACCGCCGTCGCCAGCCATGACTGGCTGCACCGCAACCATCGCCGATACCAGCCTCTACTGTGAACCGCCTTCTGCGCGCGCCTCCAGCTTGCGCACGACCAGCCATGGTTGCAAACCAGCGGCCATAATCCGCCATTGAAGCTTCCCACGCCGGCGTTGGAGCTTCTTCAAGCTACTAAAACCGTCGCTCTAGGCTGCTGCTGCGTCGCCGACCTCCGCTGCAGCCCTCGCATGACCGCCGCTGCTTTGCCTCGCTGCAACTACCGGCTGCCATGGCCAACCTCCAAGCTCCTGGCTGTTTCTTCCTTCGTTGCGAGCACCGCACGCCTTGGCTGTTTTCCCCACGAGCTACCAGCCACTTGCGGCCACCATCGGCCGCCCAGCTTGCCTCGATCGACCTCCATTTTAGTGGCCATGGCTGTTGTTGCCTCGGCTGCTGGAACCGACCAGCAACCTCCCTCTACCTCTCTCTCTCGATCTCGCTTCTCTCCCTTTCGGCCAAGGCTCCCTCTCTTTTCAACAATGCTCTCTCTCGAGCTCATCTCTCCCACTCGGTTCTCTTCCCTCTCTCTGTTCTTAAATTCAAAATTTGAATTTGAAAATGGAGGCAGCATGTAACAGCCCACTTCTTCAGGGCGTGTTATGCCTTAGGAAATTTGGTCTTTTTTTTTTTTTTTTTTATCATTACATTATCTCGAAATTCCCTAAGACCTTATCTAGTGCGAGATATCTACACTAGAAAATAAATACAAAGCGGAAACTGAATCGAACCTGCTCATGGCATTACATAAATAACCGAACATAGTGTTTATTACAAAATTATTACATAAGCTTTTGAAAATAAATGCATGCACATAATTCTTGAACTATTCATATTACAACATAGCCTAGCACATTTCCTCGTTTCCTGACGTCTCGCGTCACTATACATCTCCAATCTCGGTATCATCGCTGTAAGGCCTGACTGGAACATTGAATGTTCCAAGGGCGAACCCAAGTTAGATGATGAACCATCTAAGTAAGGGCACATAATGCTATAACATGAGTGTATGCAATGTCTTTCATCATAGGTGTCAACTGCACTCCTTAAACTATCTACCATTCTTACGGCTCCTCTTTCGGAGTTGGGGTATCTGGGGGTACCCTTGGTAGCGGTGCCAGTTCGTACTCTCTACGGCCTCATATGCGTGTGATCAACAATATCATCGTGTATTTATGCATTTCATAATTATGTATGCAATCTACGTGATAGATACATATCAAGACATGTCAATATGGTAAAACATTTTTGGGAAACATAAACCACTTGTAAACCATGCATTTTTCATAAAACTAACTTTAATTGAGGAGTATCACTTACCTTCTCAAGCTTATCGGGCTACCTCGAAATCCGTGTCTTACCTCGATTTGCGTGCTAACCTCAAAATTCGCACCAGACACCTCAACTTTGACATCAAAGCATCCTAATCATCATAGGTATTTAAATAAATATTAAATCCTATTTTTTTCATAATTTTTGGCATTTTCTTTAATTTCTCTCTATTTTTTCCTATTTTCCCTCAATAATTCCAAATTAAATATTTCTAGAAATATTTTCCCAAATATTTCACTACTAAAATTCATAAAATAATATTTTGAAATTTCTGAAATTTTCTAGAGAATTTTACTCACATTGACTTAGCATCTTCGATTTCCTCGATTTGCGTGCAATATTCTCGAAAAGCGTGCCCGAGCCGTTTCTCACCAAAATCTCTGAGGTATCACCGAAACATAATTTCCTATTTTTCAGGATTTTTCTAGAATTTTTTCCATCATTTTTCCTATTTTCTTTTATTTCTTTTCTTTTCTTTTTTTCTTTTTCTTTTATTCTTTCTCCCTCCTTCTTCCTCCTCCTCTGTTTCTTCCTCCCGCGCCCGCCTGCAACTGCCGCGACAGCCGCCAACCAGCTGGCCTTTGCCCTCCGTCGGCCGCCGCCAGCCTCCCCACGACCGCCCTCACCGGCCTTCCCGAAGGCTGCCATAGCTGCGCTCGACGCCTACTGCGTTGCAGCCCAGCTGCTGCAATGCAGCTTCGCAGCTGCCATGGCCGCGGTTCCAGCTTCGCCACCCTCCCTTGCGACTGCTACCACCGCCGGTTTCCTTTGATACCCGCTCGAGCGTCGCCGCGAACAGCCTTCACCGCGGTAGCCTCCCTGCGCGCTGCAGCGGCCTGCCATGGCCGCGCACGGAGCTCGCAGCTATGGCCGCTTGGAGCTCACTGCCGCGGCTGAGCCTCCCTCCTTTTCTCGATCTCTCTCTCTCTTGCATTCCTCAGTCTTCCCCTAAGCTCCCTGCCCCAACTCTCTCCCTCGGTCAATTCTCTCTCTGCCACAAGCTTCCTCTGCCTCTTCCCATCTGCGACTTCCATCTCTATTTATAGGCAAGCACACCACCCCAACTCCTCTGCCTTCGCCATTCCTGTTTGCGTGAAAATTGCGCTTACAGGGCATGGTGACTTTTGCGTGAGAAGTACTCCATAAATCGTGGCCGATTGCAGCAGGGTATGGTGTGAGGATATGCAGGACATGGCCATAAATGGCCGCACACATGCGCCACATTTATATATATATATATATTTACACTATATATTACATTAGTTTTTATAAAAATTCACATCATTTAATCCTTAATTTCCTCATATTATCACTTGAGAAATTCTTTTATTGCAATTATGCCCTTAAACCTCAAATTATTTACATTATAATATCGAAAATCCACAATTAATAACTTAAATTTTACTCGATATAGTCGATTCTGCCTTTGCGCCCTCTCGGGACCTTTGTTTTATCTCGCAACCACTGAAGGGTTGCTTATTATGCAAAACCGGAGCCCCCTAGGGTTCCGTTGATTTTTCGGGAGTCTCTTACAACGATTCGGTTTTACAACCTAATTAGTAGTTGTATTTTAGCTGTACCGAAAACTGTTCCCGATTCGATTTCTTTTGATACCATAAATCCTATTTTGGAACGCTCGTCGAAACTATATTATTTTCTTTAGACAATTTCACTCCAAGGCATTCCCTGCAATTGATTCGGTACCTGAAATTGCTATAAAATCAATTTTTCGGTATCCTAAACTGATCGAAATTACGTGGCAACTTTATACAAACATGGGGTATTACACAGCAAGCAACTCACGACTAAATATATATATATATACATATATAAGTTAATTACACTTTTAATCCCCCAATTCCTTAATAATTTCATTTAACCTCTTAATTCCCCTTAGAACTTTTTGATAATATCACTTAGGCCATCCAAGCCTAATTTAATTATCCTTAAACAACACCAAATCTTGATTTTCTCAAATTAATTTTCGATATTTACTCGATAAAAGTCGATTTTGTTCCTGCTCCTGCACGGGACCCTTATTCCACCCAAAAATACTTAAGGGTTGCTTCACTTAGAAAACCGAACTACCCCTAGGGTCCCTTCAGCTTCTAGGAAGTCCCCTCCGACTATTCGATATTAGCACCCACTCGGGCTTATACAAAATTTATTCCGAAAATTATTCCCGTTCGGACTGCTTCCAGCGTCATTATCCTCATCTCGAGACGCTCACCAATCCCTTACTCTCTTCTTTGGACATCCAAGTCCCGAGGCACTCCCAGTTGCCAATTCGGGAATTTTATTAATTAATTTATCAGGATTGACCCTTGGGCTTTCCAGACCACCCGAGACCTGACAAAATAATCCAAAAATTATTTATTTTCAATACCATGTAATACCGGGTATTACAATTTCAGCATTGATTTTGTTTATAATATTTTTATTTAAAAAAATTATCTTGATTCTACCTCTAGTCACTTAGACAAATAAAATACTCGTACCTTATATCTTAATTATATTTGAAGAAAAAAAAAAGAAAATCTTTATGTTAAGGTCAACTCCTAACTTATTGTTTGTGCCTTGATGCTCTTGAAAATATTTTCAAGAGTCTTGAATGCTTTTGAAGAATTGATCTTTAGATTTCACCTGTTCATTCCTATCTTCTTCATTCCTAAGTTGGTCCTTGAGATTTGGCCACTGACGAGTTGCTTGACAAGTTGCAAAATTTTGATAAATTACACTTCTAGCCATGAAGTTCGGTTAATTCTAGTTTAATGCCTTATTTCAAACCTTTGCTTTTGGTATATTACACTATGACTTCTGTAAATTATACCTAGATCCATTGCAATTTAAGTTTTCATTTAAACCTTGAAATTTTTCAGAAATATACATCAAATCATAGGAATCTTTGAAAATTTACACTGAAACCCCATACTTGGGAAATGCATCAAGTGAAACATCTTGGCAAATTATCAAAATACCCCTAGTTCAACATAAAAAGTATACCCTTAAATCATATGATAGGGTTAATTGTATGCATATTTTTATCTTAATTTTGTGAAATTTTTCTTATAAAAAAATGCGTGTTTATATAAATTTTATATTATTTTATATTTTTTTTGTAAGAATCCAGCAAATGAAATAAATTTGAAAATTTAAGCATAAAATAAATAAATAAATAAATATTATAAATAATTAATATTAGGGTAAATTATATGAAACCCCCTGCACTTAGGGCCATGTGCAACTTACTCCCCTATGCTTTCGATTATTGTATCAAAAAACTCCCTTACATTTTCAAAATAATGCAATCAGTCACAATCTATTATTATTTTACATAATTTTGTACAATAATCTACATACAAAATACATAATTCTACATAAATAATTTTGATATATCAAAAAAATAAATAATTTTGCATTAATCAACCAATAGATTGATAAAATTATGTAAAATAATAATAGATTATGACTGATTATAATATTTTGAAAATGTAAGGAGTTTTTTTTTATGCAATCGAAAGTAGGAGGGATAAGTTGCAATTATCCTAAGTGCAAGGGAGTTTCATGTAATTTATCGTTAATATTATAATATAAATAAAGTTAATATAATTAATAGTATATTACAGATTATATTATATATTATACATTATATATTACATTACTTATATATTATTATGTAATTAAGTGACGTGAACATGCATGGAGTTAGGCGGCCTTGCCTTGCATGTATATATATATAATAATGTGGGATTTGGCAGGCACTGAAGAATTGAAGAAAAGCGGCACGACACGGACGGAAAGCAGAAGAAAGGAAAAGAATGATAAATTGGAACCGCGACCATGCAAGCACAGGAAGGATAACGGACAGCAGCGCATGGAAAAGAATGGGAGGAAACAGAAGCAGCGGACCGAGCGTGGCAGACAAGGCTGCAGCAACCGGGCAACCTGATTCAACTCCACTAACCCAGATCTGATATTCAGATTTGGAGCAAGGGATTTCTTTTTTTTTAGTTGCCATTCTATTTTTCTTTGGTCGGCTAGGATTTCAATTACGTAGCAAGTCTTAGTTAATTTTGAAAATATTTTATTCATTATGAGTGGCTAAATAATTGTTTAAAATTTTTAAAAGATCATATAGATTGAGATTTTATTAGTTTACTTAATTTTTGGTTGTGATTGTCACATTAATTATGTTTATTTTGTTATAAACTTAATGCTTGTAATTGATCGCCAATTATATGATTTGAGATTTCTTATGATACTAGATATAGATAAATAAGGAATAGACTTTGGACAAAATAACATATATTAATTCGAGAAGATATTTACATGATTATATATGTAATTTTTTATTATATTTGTAATAAATATTTTCATATAATGAGTATTTATACTTAATGTGTTTTCTAATTCCAATTCACATAAACATATAGTAAGTTAGGTTAGTTGAATAAACTTGTTAGACCTAGACATAGGCTAACAAATAAATTATAGTGCTCCATTGACATAGTTCGTAATCTAACTAATAAAAAATTGAGATAACTTGATAAAATGGATTTGTTAGGTGAATTTAGAAAACCCTAGATCTTAAGCAATTGATTTTTAATTCTTAGGTAATTGTTAATTATATATTAATTAATTTTCTTAATTAATCAATTGTTCAAATATAGTTAATTATGAATAATTTTAGACTTTAAAATGTTAGTAACCAATTTATGTGGGAACGATATCTTATTCATCATTTTACTTGTCTTGATTGCATATACTTGCGTGTTATCTATGGCTTATATAAAATCACGAACATTATACAAAATTGCTAGTAAGCCCATTTTTGTTTATCTAAAATAATAAGTCCTAATTTCCCAAATTATCTTAGTTTTCTATCTTTTTTTCTAATGACCACCCCAAAAATTCTTAATTAGAAGAACATATTTGATATTTAAAAAATCACAATAAGCTCTTTTGTGATTAAAAATAAAGGTAATATAATCCAAATAACCCTATTTGCTCTATTTCATTACCGTCTTTCTCCATACTTCAAGAAAAGTAAAAACAAAAAAAACAAAAATTCTAGTGGTGCTTGACTTCTTCCATGAAACCCTAGATTAAGATTTCATTGTAGAACCCTAGTAGATTGATGAGGTTCAACCCCAAATCTAGGGTTTTGCATGGGAGAGGCCGAGGTGGGAAAGCATTCGAACATCGTGGGACAAGTTGTGCTCTATTCTCTTGCCTTTGTTGAAGCCTCCAACTTGCATTAATTAATATTTGGCTATGGCCAAATCTAAATCGAGTTTGATTGTTGTATTGTTGCTAATTGACAAAGAAGACCCAATGTTGTAAGCCATCGTTTACCACAAAGATAAAGACCTATTGATGTCAATTTCGTTGAAGAAAAAATAGGGGTGTGCAATAGATCAGTTCGGTTGCTGAACCTACTAAAAATCACTGACACTAACCGAATTGAGGCATATAACTATACCGAATCAATCGAGTCATCCAAACTAACTGAAATAGTCAAATTTTGAACTGTTGTGACCGAATTGAAAATTGAAATAAATTGACAAAATCAAATTGAAAATTGAAAACCGAAGTAACACAAATAATCAAAAAAAACCTAACTAACCGAAACAAGAAAAACTAGGAAAAAAATAGACAAAAGAGCATAGACTGAACTGAAAAAGTGCCTATTTTAATTTTTTTTCGTTATTAATACCAAAAAAATCTAACCAAATAACCAAAATTCTTGGGGGAAATAACCAAACTAAACTGAACCTATAACCGAACCGAATTGAATAATTGAAAATCTTGTAAAAAATAACCGAATTGAATTGCTACTGGTGAAAAATCAAACTGAACTAACAAGTTCAGTTTGGCTTGGTTAGTTCAATTTACCCAAACTCCTATTCACCCCTAGAAAAAAGCCCAGGCAGTTTCCCTTTTGTAGACTAGATCTCATTATTACTATTGCTCACAAAAGACCATCATTATTACTATTTCCAATTTCTCAAGGTTCTCTCAACTTCAGTTTGAACACATAAAAATTAAAGGGAAAGATGAGTAAGTGACGCAGCGTGTAGCACGTGTGTAGAGAATTAACATGTAAATGATACTCTCAAAGCAATAAGTTTCAATCACTGAAACTTAGTCTCGAGTAAGAGAAGAAAATCGAATAGGTCTTCTTGAAGAATTGAATAAAAAAAAAAAACTGTTTACAAACCCTAACTAATGAATTTTTAGTGTTCAACCACCCCATGACATTATTGTAAATAAAAACTAATTAAAATCATGATAAAATAAAACTCTAAAACATATGAAGTAGAATAGAAACCCTAAAAATTATGAAGTCGTCTAGATCGGTTTGAACTGGTTCTTGAATCAATGCCCTCCATCTTATCTTTGACTCGATTTTAAGACTGATTGGAAACAGTGATCGCATCACTCACCTCCACTTGTGAAAAATTCATCCTTGAATAATGATCCGGGTATGACAACTCCACATCCTGCAAATACAAAGAAAGATTAGCAACATTAAAGGTTTTGAAAATACCCACATGATTAGGCAAATCCATAACATAAGCATTATCATTAATCTTCTTTGCAATCATGTAAGGACTATACTTCTCTTGCTTGAGCTTGTTTTGCTTTCTTGTTGGAATCATTTCCTTCCTCAAGAATACCATGATTATTTCATCTCTAACCTCAAATACCTTGTACTTCCTATGCTTGTCAATTGTCGCTTTGTACTTCTCATTAGCTTTGTACAACTTTTGTTTGACATCCTTTTGAACCTCTTGAACTTGCTCGGCTAAGTCACTAGCTGTAACACTAAAACCTAGTACCTTTGGCAACTTCATCAAATCCAATGCATGATTAGGAACTTTCATGTATACAATGGAAAATGGTGACCTTCATGTTAAACTATGCACAGTGTTGTTGTAGGCAAACTCCGCTTGAGCTGTGACTAAATCCCATTTTCTTGGCTTGTCTTTGTAAACGCTGCGAATCAAATTTCCCAAAGTACGATTCACCACATTCGTTTGTCCATCAGTCTGGGGATGCGCTGTGTTGCTGAAATTCAAAGATAAATTGAACATTCTCCACAAAGTAATCTAGAAGTGATTTAAGAACCTTGTATCACAGATTCACAATCCGAAGTAATGGTTTTAGGGACTTCATGTAGTCTAACAACCTCCCTGAAAGACAGTTTGGCTATGGCTACTGCATCTGCTATCTTCTTACATGGAAGAAAATGCGCCATCTTTGAAAACCTGTCAACCACTATAAAAATGGAATCCATACCTCGTTAAGTTCGTGATAAGTCCAACACAAAGTCCATAGACAAATCTTTTCAAATAGCATTGGGAACATACAATGGCGCGTAGAGACTGGCATTAAAAGATTTCCCTTAGCTGTTTGACATACATAACATCTGGCCATAATAATAGAAACTTATCTCCTCACTCTAGGCTAATAATACCTCCCCATAACAGCTTCAATAGTCTCATCTCTACCAAGATGCCTTGCTAAACCACCACCATGCAAATCCTGAATAATTCTCATGAAGGGATGTACAAGGAATACATAGTTGATTTCCTTTCATGAGAAATCCATCATGCACATAAAAATCTCCCAACGGTTGCTGAGACATGCATTGTTCCCACATGTGCTTGAAATCATCATCCTTAGCATATAAATTTTTCAAACACTCAAATCCAACAATCTCAACACTAAAAGTTTTGATTAAATCCACACACCTACTTAAAGCATCCGCCACTCGATTATGCTGTCTCGATTTATGCATAATTTTATATGGGAGTTTATCAACAAAAACATACGATCTAGCATGCATATCATTATTCCTCAACTGTCTTTGACTACTCAAATACTTAATAGCTTGGTGATCTGTGTAAAGAACAAACTTTTTAGCAATCAAATAATGTCCTCATGTTTTAAGAGCCCCCACAACTGCATAAAACTCCTTATCATATGTAGACCATTTTTTTTTGACTTCACACAACTTCTCACTAAAGAATGTATTTGGTTTCTTTTTTTGGGACAACACATAATCTATATCCACTCCACTCGCATTACATTCAACTTTAAACAATTTGTCAAAGCTTGGTAAAGCTAAGATAGGAGTGGTACATAACTTCTCTTTTATCAAGGCGAAACTTTACTCTTGTTCTTCACCCCAATGGAACTTCTCTTTCTTTAAACACCCAATAAATGGAGCCACAATACTACTAAAGTGTTTAATGAACTGTCTATAGAAAACTGATAACCTATGGAAACTCCTCATATCACTCACATTTTTTGGAGTTGGTTACTCTCTAATAGCTTTCACTTTCTCCTCATCTACCTTTATCCCTTTTTTGCTTACAACAAAACCCAAGAACAACAAACTCTCACTCATAAAAGTACACTTATTCAAATTAGCATAAAGTTTATTTTCCCTCAACACATTCAACACCTCTTTAATATGCCCAACATGCTTATCAATAGATTTACTATATATCAAAATATCATCGAAATACACCATAACAAATTTACCAATAAAAAGGCATAATACTTGATTCATTAGTCTCATGAAAGTGTTTGGTTAGTCCAGAGGGCATGACTAACCACTCAAATAATCCATCATTTGTCTTCAAAGTTGTCTTTCACTCATTTTCGGGGCGAATTTTGATTTGATGATAACCACTTCCAAGATCAATCTTGGTAAAAATCACAGCCCCATTAAGTTGATCAAGCATGTCATCGAGTCTAGGAATTGGAAACTTGTACTCAATAGTAATCTTGTTGATTGCTCTGTTGTCAAGACACATCCTCCAACTCCCATTTGTCTTTGGTGTCAATAATTCTGACACTACACATTGACTCATATTAGCTTGAATGTGCCATTTTCTTAACAATTCATTTACCTGTTTCTATAAAATCTCACTCTCCTTAAGACTTATTCTGTAGTGTGGTAGGTTAGGCAAACTAGCACTAGGAATCAAATCAATGTGGTGTTGAATATCTCTCATAAGAGGTAGCTCATTAGGCAACTCCTCAGCTCCACATAATGAAATTTCTCCAACAATCCCTGCACCTCCACTAGGATTTGATTTACCTTCAAGGGCTCACTCACACTTTCCCCCTTTACAACCAACAAGTGAACCTCTTGGGTATCCTTACACTCCCTAACAAACTCAGAATGTTTATGTGTAATGATAAGAAAATTTCTCCTCTCCATTTTAGAAGCTTTGGTTTGGTTCTTTCCACCATAGGTAACAAAGTATAATGCACACCTTCTTTCTCAAGCTGAAAAGTGTTCTTTTTACCCGAGGGCTTAGCATTCACATCAAATTTTCAAGGTCTCCAAAATAAAATATGGCAAGCATCCATATCAATAATATCACAATAAACTTCATCAAAGTATTTACCAATAGAGAAAGACACCTTATAGCACTCATCCATATATATGCCACCAACTTCTTTAATCCATCCAATTGTATAAGGGTTTGGATGTTTCTCAGGAGTTAGCTATAACTTCTCCACCACATCTCTTCCTATCATGTTTTCCAGACTTCCACTATCAATAATTAGCTCAAATATCTTCTCATTCACTGTACATCTAGTGCGGAAAAGTTTATGCTATTGAGTATTATCTTCATTCTTTTGGAATAACATTAACTTTCTCATTACACATGTATACTCTTCATGCCCATACTTTCCTTCATCATCCTCCCCACCAGGCCCACAATATACCTCATCCTCAACATCTTTCTCTACTTTATTTCTACAATATTAATCGTCTTTCTCTTTGGACAATCACTAGACTTATGCCCAACCTCATTGCACTTGAAACACTTTAAGAAAACATGCTTCAAATAAGGATTAGTGGATTTTGGAAAGTTAGAAGTAGTACCTAGAGTATTTTCTCTCATTGTAGCCTTATTGGTGTTGACTACATTAGATTGATTGGAAGATTGCACTCCTTGAATCGACTTGTCTCTATCAAAATCTACTTGTTTATTGTCATTCCCACTATACCGACCAACATTCACTCAGTCTTTAAAGCCAAGTTCCTTGTTTCTGGCGCACTCATAACCATTTGAACCCCAACACTACAAAAAATTCATAATATAGTGACGGATTTAGCGACAAAATTTTTCCGTCGCTAATTAGAGACATCTCAGTGATGGATATTCAGTCGCCAAATTTTTTAATTTTTTTAAAATTTAGGTATGAAATTAGCGACTGAATATTTCGTCACTAAATAATTTTTAATATATTTTATTAAATTTTTAAATTTAGCAATGAAATAATTCATCGCTAAATAATTAAAAAATTTAAATTAAATTAAAATTATTTAGTGACTGAATATTCCATCAATAAATAATTTTAATTTTAATTTAATTTTTTTAATTATTTAGTGACAGAATATTTTGTCGCTAAATAATTAAAAAAAAATTATTTTTATTTTTTAACGAGGTGATCTTGTCGCTAAATTTTAGATTTTTTATTTAATTTATTTTTATTTTTTAGCAACGGGAGGTACCCGTCAGTAAACAATTTAAAAAATTAAATAAAAATTAAAATTCTTTAGTATTAAACGCATATTTTATGTATTTTATTTACAAACCAAAATATGTAAATTGATATGATATTGTAAAATTTATAATAACAAATATGTATTAAACTAATTTTTAATCAAATAAAACTTAAATATTTAAGAGATCAATTAATTACAATATTTAAGTGGTACATTAGTTGAGTTAAAAATTTACAACATGTATTTTTTTAAGTATTAATTTATGAATTTAAAAGATTTAAAATTTAAAATCTTAATTTAAAATAAAATTAAAACGGCTAGCAACTAAATGTAGTATATAATTAATATGTGTAGTGTTTTCATTAAAGAGGCTCATAGCTCGGACGATCGCGCATGTGCACGCGCACACGGAGGACTAGGGATCGAAACTAAGGAGGAGGGAAGAGGAGTACGCTGGGATTATCCCAGCGCTACACATGACAGCTTAAGGGGGAGCCGCTTGGTGCGTAGAGGAGAAGCCACCTATCGCCCACAAGGCAGGTGTGTGTGCATGCATCCGCTCGGTGCATGCAATGATCATTTTAATTTTTTTTAAATAAAAGTCAGCGGTGGAAACGCCCGTTGCTGATTAGCAATGGAACTATTTTCGTCGCTAATTCTAATTTATTTTATTTTTTTTAATATTTAAAATTTTTATTGTGTATTAGCGATGGAAAACTTTCTGTTGCTAAAATAATTTTTAATTTTTAAATAATTTGTGTTTTTTATTTTTTTAATCAGCGACAAAAATTTTCGTCGTTGATTTGTGCCTTTGCTAAAATTTAGCAATGCCATTTTTAGTGACGGGAAGCTGCCCGTCGCTAAATTTTTTAGTGACGGATTTTGATGTTTAGCGATGGATATTTTCGTCGCTAAATGTCATTTTTTTTGTAGTGCAATTTTATCACGAATAGTAAACTTCAACCTATTCAAATAATGAGTTGTTTCTTGATTGTCACTTTCTGACAATTGGCTTCTCTCTCATAATCTTAAAAACTCAAAGTTATACTTATTCACACTCCTTATGCCCTATGAATATCTTTGATAGGCTTCAAACATGTATTCTTCATAGTTAAGAGGCAAAAACTTATCTCTTAACAACTGTTTCATTCATTTCTATGTCTGAACTAGATGTCAACTTTTCGTCAATCTTGTTTCTCTCAATCGCTCCCATCTAACATATGCACTCCCCTTCAATCTGTAAGTCACTAATTTGACTTGTCTTTTATCTCGGATCTCCATGTATTCCAAAAATCAATCAACCTTTAAGTGATCAAATCCAAAAACCCCTCAATATCAAGATCTCCACTAAAGGTAGGAACATCAACCTTTAGTTTATACTAATCGTTTCTCCAATGATTGTGCTATTGCGCATTCTTCCTAACTCCTCTACCACCAATGTTAGCTATTACATGACCAAGATCATCTTCATCATCGTTATCATCCATCATTGGTCTTTTAGGATTAACGGGGATTTGATTAATGGCTAGTCTTCCCGAATTAATGTCGCTGGCTTGATTTACACTATTATTCTGGTTCTGCTTATCATCAATTCGTAATAAAATACCCATTTGGTTGTTGATCTGCTTCAATTGCTATTGCATATTATGAGTTATTTTTCGTTGTTCTTT
The DNA here is from genome assembly GCF_014633365.1 of Diospyros lotus. Classification (NCBI taxonomy): domain Eukaryota; kingdom Viridiplantae; phylum Streptophyta; class Magnoliopsida; order Ericales; family Ebenaceae; genus Diospyros; species Diospyros lotus. The sequence continues at coordinate 34,291,579 of NC_068349.1, forward strand.
GATTGCTTTTCAAACTATTGACAACCCCTAATCACCATCATGAAGCTAGTTGCTATCTTTATCATCAAGATCAACCATCTGATTGGTTGATTAATGGCTTTAATACCACTTGATGCAGCATGTAGTGTGTGTGTGTAGAGAACTAACACACGTATGATAATCTCAAAGCAATAAGTTTCAATCACCGAAACTTAGTCTCAAGTAAAAGAAGAAAACCAAATAGGTGTTGATGAAGAATTGAATTGAAAAAAAAAAAAAAAAACTGTTTACAAACCCTAATGAATATTTATAGTGTTCGACCACCCATGGCAATATTGTAAATAAAAACTAATTAAAATCCTGATAGAATAAAACTCTAAAACATATGAAGTAGAATAGATCAGCCCTAAAAATTATGAAGTTGTCCCAATCAGTTTGGACCAGCTCTTGAAGTGATGCCCTACATCTTGTTTTTTGACCCAATTTTAGGACCAGTTGGAAACATTGATCACATCAGTAACAGAAAAGGAAAAGAATATATTTTTAGTATTTAGATAAATTTAACAGTTTTAAAATTAACAATGAAGGAAGTGGCAAGATGGTTTGCAAATATAAGGGTACCTGTTGCATTTTCTAAAACTTCAAGAGTATTTTTTGCAATGACCCTAAACCTCAAAGGTATCTAGTGTAATTTTTCCTTTTTCTAAATGCTGCAAGTTTTAAAAAAATAAAAAAATACTACCCAATCTAAATAATTTAACAAAATATTACTCTAATTTACATTTCAAATGCCATGCTAAAAGAAATTCATTAAACAAAAACACTGAAAGATGGCTTTTTGTAGCTTTCAAGGATGGTTTCCTAGAGTATTTAAGTCCAAATTCCTAGATGTTTAGAAGCAAACAAAGTCCAACAAAAATTTCTCTTATTCATAATTGTGCTACTGAAGAAGATTTAGATTAAGAGGAATAAACAGAGACCACATCAAGGAAAAATGAGATTTCCTTCAAACCCTAGAATATATAAATATATATAAATATATATATATATATATATCTAAGAAACTCTCACATGAGCACATTCAAAGAGCAACAGGGAAAGAGGAAGAACCACATATCGATGGTCAGCTTGTTAAGCATTACCATGATGTTTTTATGGTCAACTTGTAAAAAAGACAGTTATTCATTTTAACCTGTACATCAAAGCATATTTTTTCTTCTATTATGAGCTATATATCTCCATATATACATATGAAATGTCAATCCCCCATTTGTACAAAGATGTTGACAAGAGTTTGCTATAGATCTTTAACACTTGGTTGCCTTCACACACACACACACACACACACATCTATAGAAGATGTATATCCAACACAATCTTCTATATTAATAGAAATCATCTTCAAGAAAATCAAACTTTACAATAGATTTCATGTTGGATACACCCAATCTGCTCAAATAAAGATTGATGATGCACACTTCTATATATATTATAATTACTACAACATTAATGTTCTAGTCATATTAATTAATGAGCCATATTAGAATGAGGTAAAGCATTCGTGCTCGGATGAAGTTGAATCATCGCATGGAGAGTGATTATGTCTACCTTCATATGTGGTTATCACCATTCGACAATCTTCTGATAAGCGTTCCACTCGCTTCTTCACTCTACAATTACTATGCGTGCAACGGTAATAGCTCCTGCAACTTAACATAAACTATTGAGAAAACAAATGGCTTAAATAATATTAATAACATATAGATGTATATACATATTGAACTTTCATAAAAACATGTAAATACCTTCTTGTGCATACTAATAGGTTACATGCACCCGGAGGATAACGGGTCTAGATTCTTATTGATAGCAAAGCAGAATAATTGTATTGACGATGAGGATGATGAATGGGTTACAAAATCACCCGTTGATGCCACTTCCTTAAATTGGTATTTGCCAATTCCTATTAGTATGTTTAGACTAGGGAAAATTCACATCTAGGGTAAAAAGATTTAGCCTATTATTGTAGCTATTATTGTTGTGTAACCATAAAACCGACTACAAGAACTATATATAAGTTGAGTAATATTCATGTGATAGTTGATCTCACAAGTTTTACCACGGTTTGGCTATTCAACGTAACTCTTCTCTTTTATTCGAGTGTGAGACCATAGAGATACTTTGAGTACTAAAAGTATTGAGAGAATTCCTCAAATTAGAGGGGGATTGATACATGTGCAGCCTAGGCAAAAGCATTATAGAAACCAAATCCTACGAGGATGCAACCATAGGATTGAACGCAATAAAAGGAAGAATAATGTTCTCAAAGCATAGCCAAAAAAATAATTAACCGGATACTATCAAATGACTTCCTTAGCAATTAACCCCAGATACTATTAATGGAATTTGTAACAAAATCTTAATGCTATTTCACACTAATAGTTCTAAGGTTAATTAGGGGTGAGCATTACTCAGTCAAAACTGAATTTTGAAAAATGGACAAATTTTGGTTAATTTGGTTTGAGTTTTCTGGTTAATTCAGTTTGATCAGTTTTAAAGTTTTAAAATTTTGGTTTTCAGTTTTGAATATTACAATTTGGTTTTTAATGGAATAGGCCAATTAACCAAATTTATATGACTTTTACAAAAATATTCCTACCTTGTTGTATTATAACTCTTTTACAGCTCACCTCTAAACTTTGAAGAAGGTTGTTGAATATGTGTGTCTAGAGTACTTCATTTAGTGGTTAAATATGGCTATATACCCTTTAATTGGGAAAAAATTGATTTCCCAGTTGAATTTGGTTAATTTGGCACACATATATTCAAAAACATGCATGTCTTATTGGGTATGAGGATTTTGTTGTTTTAAGTGTGAAAAATTAGCTCTATATATGCTTTTCTTGTACTTTTGATAAAGTGCATCTTGTTGTTGAATGCTTATCCTCAAACCATTTATTTATTAATAAAAAAATTGAATTTATATAAAAAAAGACTAAATATTCAATCATCAGCCTTTTGGCCTTTCAATGAGGAAAATAAATAAATAAAAGAAAAAAAAAACAGATTATCAACAGGAATAACTTGATTGAGTTTACAGGAATACAAGGGGATTGTGATTCATATATTCTGATTGTATACTGCTGGAAAAGTTGTTGAAACACTGGCAAGAGGGAGATATATATATATATATATATGGCAACTTCTCGAATTTGAAGACATAAAAAACTAATAGTTCTACAACAATTCTTTCTTCAATAGGCAGTGAAAAAAATGTTGAAAGTTTTAGCGGATTTGTCAAAATATTCTTACATTTTGAAATATGAGATTCGAAGTAACTAAGAACATGTCTTCATATTTGTTTCGAAAAGTGAAAAGAATACTTGGGTTAAATGAGTTTTTTTGTCCACTTTTTGAATCAAATATTGTTTTTCATCAGGAAGTTATGTTATCGAGAGACGGAATATCAATTTCACCCCTCGACAAAGAAACTAAAACCCAAAAATAACCTTTTATCTTCTTATTTATTTATGAATCTTAGAAATTAACATTATAAAACTATAGAGTTGCTTATTAACCTAGCTAGCTAGCTGTTAAGTATATTAATAAGCAAATAAACTAACATAATGCAAGTACAAGCTAGCAGACATTAGTCCACAGAAGGATTCAGAAACAAAAAAGATTATAGGTGTCTTCACTTTCACCATTAATCTGCAAAGAATATTTAAACATGCAGATTAATTGAGAGCCTAATCTAATTAAAGGTTTCAATTCACTATTAATCTTTTAACCGATAGGCACAAAACTAAACCAGGATTCAGACTGCATGCATGCATATATATTATATATATACACACATTAATCAGACAATCAGAAGCCAGAGTTATCCGAATCAATATTTAAATATGCATATTTGTGTTTTTTTATTAATTTTTTCTCTTGGGAATGACAAAAGGGTGCTAGCTGTAGGCTGAAAAGGAGGGTTCCTCTCGTTATTGTCTTCTAGTTATCGTAAGACTGTCAAGTAATAATTATCAATCATGTCTAAAATGTACTTGCGCTTTCTTTTGTTTTTTTTTTTTCTCTAAATGAACAACTAGTTCTGTACTTCTTGTTGTCACGTGTTATCAAATTAAGGGAATCGCATATCTAGAAAAAAATGTAACGTAGAATAAAATTATTACTATGATATCTAATCGAACCCATGAAAATCATGCCAAAATTTTGAATGAATTGACCCAAAAACCAAAAATTAGTATAGACTGGGATAAAATGTAAGACATAAAGAGTATTCTGTATACCAATAATGAATAAAACAAATATTAATTTTCTTTTGTATGTATATTAATGCGGTAATAGAAAAGAACATTGCTACCTTGGATGAAGGCTATTTTTGACAACTTTCTGGCCATATTTCCTCCATTTGTAACCATCGTCAAGCACATCCACATCACTTCTTGTTTGGAAACAAAACCTTGGCTCCCTAAGCTTTCTCCTTACTTTTACCTTGCTCTTCTCTGAGGATGAGCTCCTCCACCTGTCAACTCAACTTCTAAATATTCATGTACGTTCATTCTCTGTTAAAATTTTCATGTTAAAAATGGACAAAGAAAATAAAACCAGTTATGGGATTCTTTTTTTTTGCTGTTGCTAATACCCATTTTATTATATGGAACTCAAGGATACATCAGAAACGAAATTAAGCAATGAATAGAATTTTAAGCAAAATCCCTTGATAAAGTGAACTTTTGTTGAGTGACTTGGGAGAAGTAAGCTAATACAAACGAAGGAGCCCAGTTACAGGAATTTGAAGATGTATATATAAATCCCATAATATAGTTCAAATACCCATTCTTTCCTACTCGACAATCCACATGTATGTACAGTGTGTGTGTGTGTAGCTAGAGAGAGAGAAAGAGAGGACTGACAAGCTGTGCAGACAGCATATTGTAACCAAATTTCAGAATCTCTTTGATATGGAATTAGATTTCTTGAAGATTCTGACTAAGATAACCCAAGGAGCTTCACAAACTTGGTTCTTGGATGGTTCCACACGTATTTGGTGAATTTTATTCAATACAAAAAAAACAATTATTGCAAGTTCTTATCGATAAGGGAAAAAAAACCAAGGTGTATCTTAGTCTCTCTTACGCTGATATCTTGTAACAAATCTAACCCAACTTCATTGGAGATCTAGCCTATATACTAATGTCAAAGCATAAATGATCTCGTCTAGGGCATCAAAAGTACACGTACGGGAGGGACGAGAGAGAGAGAGAGAGAAGGGGTTGAAGAGAAACATATATATATATATATATGGTAGTTATATACCATGAATTGTTACTATCGGTGGCATTAACAGTGCAATTCTCGTGATTAACGGCCTTGGGATCCGATTGCCCCACCTGAGATCAGATCAAAAACACATATAAATCAGAGAGATTAACAAGCAAGTCCAAACTCAATGGCAAGAGAGAACTTGCAGAATAATTGGAAAAAAAAATTCCATCGATCTATACATGCTGTTCATGTTTCTGATTAATTTCTAAGAGCAAACCAACACGCAACAAATAATTAATGCATATTAGGATTGCTTTTCAAAGAAATCTAATGAACGACCTGGTCGTTGTTCCAAGAGGGTCTGCTCCCAAGTCCACCGTGGTCAAATCCTACGACGGATGTATTATTGTTGTCATGGTGGTGGTGGTGGTTGGAGGTGGCGGCGGCGGCGCCGTTGAGAGGCTGAGAATTAGGGGCCAAGAAGCTCATGACCTGTGAGTGGTCTTCGAACTGGACGAAACCCAGTTCTTGGATGGCATGGGGAGCAGCTGCTGAGAATGAAACCTGGAGATCATAATTGGGTAATATTCCTGCTGAACGCTCTCCTTCCATTGATGATGATTTTCTCTTCTAACTTCAAACTTCTTTTGATGGATGCTTGGAACTTTGGTGGTGTTGGTGGTGTTGGTGTTTGATCTTCTTGTGCGTGTGAGTGGTGCGGTCAAGCTGTTGTGCTTTTAGACATATTGGTGCGAAATGGAATGTTTCTGGGAAACTATTCCTCTCTCAACCCCTTATTCCTAGGGTTATTCCCAGTCTGCACTGCACACTCAAACGTGCACAGTTCAAATCTCTCTCTCTCTCTCCACGTAGTGCCTAGAACAGGTTAATGGAGGACCAAAAAAAAAGAAAAAATGACAGTTTGAAAGCTCCCTCTAGATTACAAACAGAAGAAAAAAAATTTAAAGGGAATTGCTATAAATTAAGGGAAATTGTAGCATAGTGGGTAGTGATAATCTTGATAAATTTTGAGGTACTAAATTTAAACTAAATAATGTGAAATGCTTCGGGACAGATAGAATCGGATGATTAAGTCAAAACTTTATGGGATTATTCATTTTAATTATTTTTTCACTAAATTTCTCTTATTGAAAAAATATATTAATATTAATTAAAGTGCATTCCTAAGGTAATTTAATTAATTATCTGGCTTAATTTTGAAGGGGAGTACAATTATTCAGGGGCCTTTTGCCATATAAGAAGCTCTCTCTCTCTCTCTCTCTCTCTCTATATATATATATATATATTGTGCGTGTGGGTACATCTTGGAGCATACAAGAACACAAAAAATAAAAGACAGAAAAGCTTTTATTGCAAGTTTTTGAGTGACCGGTAGGTTTGAATTTAGTGAGGCAAAGAAAAAAATTATATTCTTCCTCAAATTTTGGTGGAAACAAAGAACACTAATGAAAATGATATAAAATTGAGTTGGGAATATTGAGAAGATTAAAAATTAAAAATTTCTTCATCCCTCCCTGTTCATATTGAATGACAAGGGAATGACATAGTTCTCAACTTAGTTTAAATTTAAAGAATAATTGTAAACAAGTAACCTCAAGTCGTCACGTCTTTAAACAATTCAAAGTTCGTATTTTTAAGTTGTCACGTCTTTAAACAATTCAAAGTTCATATTTTTATTTGACTATATCTCTTTTTTAAATAATTAAGAATTAATGCTATCTTTACTAATCTCACGTCATATCCAAAAAGTTTGAGATAATCAATTTTTTTTTATTCTTATTTAGTATGAATTTTTTTTTCATACTTCATACTCATTAAATCTAGAGATCTCCAACATGATAATTTTGAATATCTGGATTTCTTTACCTATATACTTATATATTACAATTATTTGAATATCGTAAGGTAAGCTATTTTGGGAGAATAAGTAAATTATTGACGTATCATTTGACGAATAAATTTAGAAATTTTAAGGGTATCTTAATTAATCAAATTTGACTTTTTTTATAAAAAAAGAAAAGAAATTCTGGGATATCTTCTTGGATTTGATGCAGAATTAGAGAATTTTGTCACAATCACATGTAGAAACTTTACTTTCAATTTTATTTGTTTTTATAGTGTTTGTTTCTAGACACCTTTTGGCAATTCAGGTGCTTAGTTAATTAAATTCCCTTGATCAAAGGTGTTTTCTGTTGTCGGTTAATCCATTATCTTTGGGTTATATCACTTTGTCAACATGATGTTATTCTTGTCATTTTCAAAGGGACAGATGATGAACATTCTCTCTTATATTTATTTATTTTGTATTTTAGTGATGATCAAACATATGTTTGATGTTAATTTCTTCTCTCAATAATCCATACTTTAGATAATCATAATGTTTGGAGATTAATATAAAGCCAGATACGGTCAATTACTTTTTCACAAAGAAAGGGATTTCATTATCTATTATTGTGAATTAAAAAGATATTTTAGAGTCCTAAAGGGTGGGCAGTTTAGTTAATTAATCTAAGAAATCAGTTGAATAATCGCATCCAGTGATGTATAAGTTAAAAATATTAGGTCAATACAGTATGAGTGTCATATATAGACCAAATTAAGCAACAGCAAAGCAGATTTTTCTGCACATAGAAGTGAAGGGAAGGATGAAAAATAGCAATAGAAGCAACAACACAGAGCAGAAGAGAAAGTACTACTCCAACTAAACCCACAAACCACACCTACTACTAAACTTTATCAGATATGTGTCCAATTATATGCTGCTTGTTTTGCACATAACAATGAATAATTATCATCATCACTCATTTGATTACTGCAGTTCTGTGAAGCTTCTGCTAATTAATAAAGTTGCTTCATTGCACTGATGCAATAATTTAACAATGAGTAGCTAAAGGATTAATATTGAAGCCCGATCATGATCCTTGGATGGCTGAAAGCTTAAGGATTAATTAATATGAACACATAGAGATCAGCTGTTAATTCCTCTTTAATTTAATTAATTTCTTCTTACAATTAAACCTAGCCTATATATATATATACAGATATATATAGAGAGAGGGGGGTGGGGAGGGGGAGAGAGAAGGTCCAGGGAGCAATAAGTGGTGGGTGTGGGGTCTGAAAACTTGCATCCATGTCAAAACGTTGATGGGGATTGAAAGAGAGAAATTATAAGGCATTGCTCTCAAATCCTGCCAAATCTCATCCCAATAGATGCATTTGTCTACTCACACCACCCTTTCTCAGTTTCACTGCAAAAGAAGAAGAAAAAACACTATATATCATCATCATAACTCCTACATTTTATTTTTCTTACTCTCTTTCTCTCTCTCTCTCGGGCTACATAGCCTTCCACTCACTCTTCCCCTGTTGCCCCATCCACAGTTTTGTTTCTTCCCTAGTTGACAAGACCCCCCCCCTTTCTCTCTCTATATGTATGTATATACACAAGCATCACTGCTTGACAGAAGAATAAACTCCACAAGGCCTCCAACTATAAACATGCCTAGCTATCTCAAAATCAAAACCTTCTCATTCATATATATGTATATGTTTATGTATGTATCACAAAAGAAAATCTCTCTCTCTCTCCAAGAGCATCTACGAACTGAGTGGATGTTGCATGCATGCAGAGATTTGAAGCAAGGCATATGCTACGGCGACTGTTGATAAACTAGCTAGAAGCCATTGATGGTCTGACATGGGTATCTTGGATAAACTTAATTTATTATATTATATATATGATAAAAGAATAGGTTAAAACCTTGATGCTCTAATATTGTAAATATGCCATTGTATTAGAGTGGCCTGATAATTCCATTGTGAATCAAACTCAGATTTATCTTCTCTATGAAAAATTATGAATCCGAGGGACAAGTCCCCAGAGTGGGTTGATACATTGCCTGCGTCAAGTTATATTATCTTATCTAACGAGAGGGTAGGGTGGTTGCATGGGGTAGGGCAACGGGGTGTGGGGCCCGCATCAAGCAACATCAGAGAGGCATGGGTCCCACCCCTACATGCCCATGTCACATGGGCAAAATATCAGCCCCTGTTTTATATATATATATATATGTGAATAATATAAATACTACAAAGATAATATGAATAATGCAACGCCATTAATTGATTATGATCATCTACTGTAGGTTTCACTGTTACACATCAATACTTTGTTCCCACTTTCATTGAAGCAAATGTTATGTAGTTTTTACTCATATTTTTATTTTAGGTAATATTTGTTAATTAAGATATGAGATAAAAAAAATCAGATATAAATTATTTTTTTAACGCGTTTGTTAAACTTATCTGATTTTTTCTGAAAAAATTCTTACGTAACTTCTTATCTTATTTTTTATAGATAAATTTATCTGATATTTTACAGATAATCCTAAATTACTCATATGCCACTTATAGGATAATTAATGTTATTTAATATATTTTTAAAATTTAAATTTATTAAATCTTATTTATTTAAATCTTATAATTAATGTCATTTAATATATTTTTAAATTTCTATTTGTTTTGGTAATTTTTAAAATTTAAATAAAATTATTACTTTCACCGATTTTTAAAATTTAAATTTCTCCCACTCTATATATATTTTATTATCTAATACAAATTCTTTTCACCGATTTTTTAAATTGTTTTATTTAATTTTATATTTTATTATCTATTATGAAAATATGTTTTAGCAATTTTTAACTATGTATGTAGAATTATTGTGATTTCACCAATAATTATTTCTACTTGAGTATTTTTAGAATCTATTTTTGAACATGAATTTAGAAAATAAAATACTATTTTTTATTTTTATTTTTAACAATTCACATTAATCATAAAAAACTATTTTAATCATAAATTTATTGTTGATGTTAACGTATAGTTCTGAATGAATTTAGTAATAGGGAGATTTTGGTAAAAAAAAAATTCTTATCTTAATACTTATCATATACATTTAACAAACATATGGAAAAAAAAAGTACAATTCTCAATAGATTTTAAAAAAATTAACAAATAATTTGATATAAATCTTAGAATGCTTCTCAACCTTATCTTTATTATTTTATATCTTAATTTGAAAAATATTTCAATCTTATCTTAATATTTTATTATTTTATTCATTTTAATAAATACTTATCTTAAAAAACACAAAAATATTACTCCACATGGCTGATGAAATTTGTGAGCAATCGCGTGCCTACCACCTTCTCTTTTTAGTTTGACAATGGATCCAGATTCAATAGTTAATAATTGGGTCGATCCAGATATGTTTATAATTGAACCAGATGTCTTGAATTTGGACCTTAATGGATCTCGACCAGATCCATGAGATCCAGTTTTAGCTTTACTTTGTATTTTTATATATACACACACCCACACATACATGGATGCGAAAATACCTATATATAATGCACGCGTATATACATAATTGCATGTACATACACATATATATCAATAAGGTTTAATACATATATGGCACTTTTTCAATAATTAAAAAATATAACATTTGATTATGAATGTGTAAAATATCAAAATTTCATATCTTAATTATTAAAAATTATTACTTTAAATTCTTATTTGACTGAGAGTAAACGAATTCATTATTTACACTATATAAGATGTACACGTAAAACAAGAAAGTATCAAGTCATAAAAAAAATCACGTAAGTGAAATTATCAAATTAAAATTTACCTTTATAGGAAAAAGATCAAATTATCCATAACTTAAAAAAATTCTAAATCCCAAATAAACAAAAATTACAAATGAATTAAATAAATCATCAACTTATTGAAATATTGTCAACCGTGTCACTCACAGAAATGGGTACATTTTGTTACAACTCTCTAGTAGAACTCACCCTCAAGAGCTAGCTATTAAGGGAAGGGTGCCCAAGAGATTATAAACCCACACCAGAAGTTTGAACTTCCAATGCGGAACAAATCACATACCTTGTAATGGACCATAACATGCCACCACGTTTCACAACTCAGCGCCCATGACGGCAGGCTGTGCACTAGTCTTTGCTAGTCTCAGGCGAACACTGCAATGCCGATGTCACCTCCGTCGCCGCTTGTTTGCATTGGGAACCATGGGGCTGACTCTGATACCATTGTTACAACTCTCGGGTAGAACTCATCTATGTTATGGTCCACTACAAGGTATGAGATTTGTCCCATATTGGAAGTTTAGGCTCCTGGTGTGGGGTTTATAATCTTTTGGGCATCATCCTTTTAACAACTAGATTTTAAGGGTGAATTCTACTTGAGAGTTGTAACAGTGGTATCAAAGCTGGCCTCATGGCTCCTAGTGCAAGAGAGCGGCGACGGAGGTGACGCCGAATTGTAGTGTTTGCCCGGGACTAATAGTGGCTAATGCATGGCTTGTCGTCGTGGGTGTCGGGCTGCGGAGCGTGGTGGTATGTTATGATTCACTATAGGGTATGGGACTTGTCCCACATTGGAAGTTCAGACTCCTGGTGTGTGGTTTATAACCTCTTGGGCACCCTCCCCTTAACAGTTACCTTTTGAGAGTGAGTTCTACTCGAGGGGTTGAGTTCTACTCGAGAATTGTAACGCATTCATACATGTGTTAACCTTTTATTAGGGTGAATACTTAAAACAACAAATTTTTAATAATTGATATATAAAATTTTAATATTTTACATATTAAAGACTAAATGCTCCAAAGTAACCTAAATCACTTTGGATTCAATTTTTTTTTTTTTTTTTTGATAACTAAGGTTTCGATTTTCGCCCAACTAATTTTAGAGACGAGCAGTCTTTCCTCTCGATTCGCCTGTCGGGTAAATTCGGATGTGGTCACAGCCTATATACATATAACGTAGAACATTGAGTTCACATATCCGCGTAGGACAAATATCTCCATAAGAATTTAATCCCTAATACTCCTTATAAGACTCCACATGCTTTTACCACTGAGCCATGCTTCTCCATAAGAATTTAATCCCTAATACTCCTTATAAAACTTCACATGCTTTTACCACTAAGCCATGCTCACAGGGGCATCTTCATCGTTTCTTTTTCCTTCGTTTTCGCTTGGTTTATGTTGTTATCTCTATTGACTCGAACCTTTTTGTTTTTTAGTGTGCCCTGTCTTGCTTGCATTTTGGATTATCCAAGTTGGGTGTTTGCTTTTGACAGGCTCATCCCTTCTGCTTCCCACTTTCGGCTATTAAAAGCTGAACCTCTTAGCCTTTACTATTCTCAAATTTTTCTAAGGAAAAGTAGTATGCTCTTGGTTGATTATCAAATTATAATAAATTATATAATATAAATAAGAAAAAATAAAATAGACTTAGGCTAAGGAGCAAATATATATCTCACTCGTTTTAAAGAGATTCGAGCCTTCTACGATAAAAACTGCTCTCTAATTGATGAAGTGAATTTTCTCTTTGTAAATTATCTCCTCCATGATATACACAAAATCCCAATTAAATAGTATAACTCAAATAAGAGCCTAAATTCTAACCTTCATAAAAAAATCACATTTCTTAAACTATTAAACTCTCTTGTGTAAAGGAAATAGTAACTTGTGAAGATATGGTCTCTAAAATTAAATGAGGAAAATAAAAGTTACACTAAATATTTAGATGATGATTACAAGAATTTAAAATTTGAAAAATTAAATTTATGTGTAACCATCAAATAAATATGAGACATAGTGCATCTAACCACCATTTTTCCTTGAATGCTAGATGTAATTTATGGGAATTATACATGTATATGAGTTAAATTAACTCAAAAATATAAGTTTAGATGTGTAATCGAAATAATAAAAATTTTAACCTGTTATATGAAAAAGATTAAAGTACAAGAATTAAATTGACTCGAAAAGACAGATCTAGAGATGTAATTAATTAAAATAAGAAAAAATTTAAATAATCATAAAAAAAAATATAAATTTAACCTAAATTTAATTGTTACCTAACTCTCCATGACTACAAAATAAATTGTAAATATTTTAAAATTAAAATACACATGCACCCACACACAACATCATAATCTTACAACTCTATCCGTACAGAATTCTGCACATTGTGAGCATATATCAATAATAAACCATCATTCTTTTACATCTCTAAATAAATAAATAATTAATATAGGACTACATACTGGATTTGTATCAAAGTGTCCTCTCAGGCATGGCCCCTCCAATATCAATCTTCCTAGTGCCCACACGTGTGCCTGTGTCCTATAATATATATATATATATCTAGTGTGTGTGTGTGTGAGTGAGAGTGAGAGAGAGAGAGAGAGAGAGTTTGGTTGTTCCCAAATGAGAAACAGGAAGGCGGCAATAGCATTTACACCTTCCTAGAAATTTTTATTTATTTTCATATTTATAAAGCATTAATTAGTTTCCCTTTTGGCAGTAGTAGTAGTAGTAGTTCCTAAGCCACTCTTGACATTGGTTTTATTTAACTTGCAAACGTGAAAAAGAAAGGAGGAGAAGAGTGTGCAATATTAAGCAACCAGCAAATTAGATTAATTAATTAATGACACCAACCAAACAGTCCCCAAAACACTCTGCAACAAGAAAAGCAAGTTTCGCTACGGATCCGACATCCTCATGATTTCGGCATCAAAGTTCAAAGCAGCAATAAGTAATTCTTCCAAACAGGAAATTCCAACTTAAAAGCAATAGATAGAGAGAGAGAGAGAGAGGACTTACAGGAATATAAATATGTGTGAGTGAATACAGAATTCCATGCAGCAATCATGGCCTTCTAATCAATGTCAAAAGGCTTCCAAAATCTCATGATGAAAGAGTGTTGCATCAGGCGCGTTTGGTGGGTTACACTTTGTCCCAGCTGCCCTTGTAATTTTCCTCCTCTCTTTTGTGCTTCTAAGTGCACATGAATGAATGAATGACATTAATAAAGAGAAGCTTGAAACCTTGGAGGGCATGTTGGTGTTCCCACAGTTGAGAGTTGAGACTTCACCATCTATCACCAACTAATTCTTCAAGCAATTAATTAAGCATATCTATCAATAGATTGACCCCCAGATCATCTCTTCAGTTGGTAGTTTGTTTCAGTTATTCTTCAACAGCTGGGATCAATCTCAGAGCTTTGGACATATATATATAGGTTATAATATACCTAAGAGTAAGGCAGCTAGCTACCTAAGAGGATCAGGAGATTTTTTGTTATTCTTAATTTCTTTAAAATCTATAATTTGTTCAATAAAATCATGTGAAATGATGGGTCAAAGTGGGTACATTGCCTATCTGTCTTCGATGTAATAAAATGTTCATAAATTTCATCTGAACACCTATGTTGTTACTGACAAAATTAATTACTAAATATTAAAGCTTAATACACCCTAATTAAATTTACTACAACTCTAGCTCAATTTATTTTTTAAAATAGAATTGGACTTTAGAAAAATTGTATAAGGAAAAGGTGTCATGTCCCCATTCAATCTCAATGGTGTCCTTGTCATAAGATATGAAACCTCTCCACTGATTCTTAATTTCAATAGCTTCATAAGTATGACTTCAGCTAGGAACAATCCATATATCTATTCTATTATATAAACAATTATTTTATTTTGGCGTTATAAAATTCTAATAATGAAGTAAAATATTAGCATATTTTTTAAATATTTTATTTAAAAAACAAAAATTACGTAAACATTAAGGTTTAAAGTCATAATTAACTTCTAACTTAATTTAACTTGAACCTAATTTTACTGTTACACTCAAAACTGTTCTTCATATAAATTTTGCTTAAAAAAATCAAACTTCAACTATCAAGTATATTTTTTGACTTAAATGTACATGACATCGATCATTACCTCTAATATATATGTGTGTGTATTATATATATATATATATCACAAACTCAAACACCATCTGACTACCAAGACAGAACACAGTAAGTATCCACTCAAGTTTGCCGGCAGCTGTTATTCTGTTGTAAGTTAGTTTAGCAACTTTTTAAGAGTATGTTAAGTTTTGGCTATTACACCAAACCTCTGTTAGAACTCTAGGTTTGGTACTTGAAGGAGGGTCACTCACTAATATGATGTTCTAAGAAAGCATTGGATAAAGACATTTGAAGAGTAAAATGATTGAAGAAAGTAATTTAGCGAATGACATTACAATTAAAAGATCTTTGGGGTTTATAAGGCCATCTCCAACACGGGGGCAAATCCTCGCTAAACCAAAATTTGAGGAGAAAATTACTGAAAATCATCTCCAACGGGTCACTTTATCTGCCTTTTCTCTTCCCATATTTTTATTGAGCTTCAAATGGCTCACTAGAGTTGAGGAGTGAAAATTTGATCCCTATTGCATTTCTCCAACAGCTTTGTTGCAGATTTGAAATTTGAAGAAGACGTTGGCGATGAGCAATAGCAGCAGCTACTAGCAGTTATCACTAGCGGAGGCGACGACAACGGGCAAAACGGCAGCCGAATTTGGTGTCGACAACGAGGAGCAGGTTGTATTCTCAGAGCTGAACAAGGACCAAATCGAGGAATTTATGTGGAATTGTTTGGGAAATTTTTTTATGTATTTATTTATTGATTTTATGTATGTGTACATTTTATTATTTTATGTATTTAATTATTAATTTTGTTTATGTGTATCTAATTATTTTGTATATTTAGTTATTAATTCGTGTATTTAATTATTAATTTTGTGTATGTATTAAAATTATAAATAAAGTAAAATAAATTGAATTGAAGTTTATAAAAACAAATAAATAAAATAGAAAGTGAAATAGAGAGGAGAATAGAGAATGTGAGTTGGAGCAAGTATAGTTTTCGAGACAAGTTAAAAATAAAGAGTGATTTGTTAATAATATAATAGAGAGTGAGATAAAGAAGATGGGTTGAAGATGGCCTAACCATAAGATTTGACAAAATTAAGAATGAAAAAAAAAAATTCAATTCCCAATACAAAGTAAAAGGAGAATCAAACAAGAGACATGTTCTTCATTGAGTCGGAAGTTCTAAAGGTAAAATAAATAAAAAAAAATCAAACGATGAACAACACATAAAACTTCACACATTAAGCCCATTTCATCCAAAAACCTCAAATAATTGAGATTGAGAGATGAAGGGAGTAAGGAGTCGACAAAAGAAGACTTATATTCCAACGAGTCCATTGATTGGGAAAGACATGACTTGAATGAGAATTGGTCATAGTTTATGAAAGGGCTATTCTGGATAGCTTTGAAGTGCCAAAATGGAGTTGCAAATGACCATAGAAAGTTAGTGCACACTCTTGTCGAGAGGCCATTGACTATAAAGCTGGTCGTGTGATTGGTAAACCCATAGGCATTTACATGTGTGGTTGTTTGGAGTGGGGCTTTGAACTTTTTGATAGTCGCCTCTAGTGAGAATAGTAGTAGTGGGGAAAACTGGTGCTTCAACGAGATGTGGAGTGTTGCTAGGGCTAAATGTGAGGGAAGAAGTCCAAGATTAAGTGCAACGGTAAGATCTGGGTCAAGGGTAATGTTTACAAGTGGGACGATAAATGGTGGTGTGGGAGAGGTGGAGCTTCAAAAAGAGTAGGGTTGGGAAAGATTAAAAATAGAGGATTAAGAGGATGAGAATTGAGGTTCAAAAGATGAGTTACCAGGCATGGTTACAAAAAAGACAAGAGGCAAAGGACAGGGAAAGGAGAAGGAAAAGGATTGTAGGCCATAAAATATAGGTGCTGTTAATTATATAGGCCATGGTCACAAAGAAGAGATAAGAAGAGAAGAGATTGGAATCCTATTCAAATAATAGAGTAATATTCTCAAATAATAGAGAGTTAAAAGCATAGAAGTGCAAATATTGGAGTCCTAGTTGGAGGGGCACTAGACTTTCCTAGGGGAAGGGAGGGAAGAGAGAGATGGGAAACCTAATAGGGGCATTCAAAGCATCACGATGACACAATGGAGCTTGAAGGACAAAAAAAAACCCTTGATCTTATATTAATTAATAGTCTACTTGGAGAAATCTTAGTTCTTATATTACTTAATCTCATTATTTCAAGAATAACCTTTTAAATGTCACTTTTAATTGAAGACTTGTAACATTATTATAAGTGGCATTAAAACATTAAGACCGCTATTAAGATAGTGTTTAATTAACAAATATATGAACTGAAAAAGTGAGATATGTAAAGTATTTCGAATAAAAATGTTTTTCATTGTGTTTGTTAAATTTATTTGACAATATTTGAAAAAGAAGTCAAGTAACTTCTTATCTAGAATTTTTTAAATAAATTTATCTTTCTCTCTTTTAGATAAATTTATCTTAGACCTTATTAATAGGAAAAAATGATCTATATACCCCCTAATGCATTTCAAAAAATTTAGCAAATAATCTAATAACCTTTATCTTGAAATGCTTTCCATCTTTATCTTGACTATTTCATATCTTAGTCTGGAAAGTATTTCAATCTTATCTCGATATAATCTTATTATTGGTCTCTTAAGGTATGGCCACTCAAGAGGGGGGTGAATTGAGTGTTTAAAATTTTTCTCCCTTTTAATAAATATTATTGATTAATTATTTTCTCTAAGAATATATATAAATCATTTTCTTTTAATTAAATTCTTATTATTTAATTTTAAACAAATTAAGATTTTATAACTATGAATATGTAAGTTTGAGATTAATAAATTGCAAGCCACAAGATATAGCAAGAATAAATAAATGAGACACAAGACAATTTATAGTGGTTCAGTATCTCCACACATACCTACTCCACTCTCCCAAGGTCTCAATCACCCTTGGGGTTCCACTAATCTCACTAAGGTTTTCACACTAGCTCACATTGGAAACTAAATACACTCCTAGATTACAATGGGTTCTAGAAAAACTACTAACACCAAGGTTTTTTTCCCTAGCTTACCTTGGAAACCAGATTCACCTAGATTTTAATTAACGATTTTAGGAAACCTATACAATCCACAATAGTAATTTAAATGTTACAAATAATTTGTCCACACTTGGACATAAATAAGCAATTAAGAACAAATTATACAAAGCAATAACGGTGACTTCAGTTTGAATGGAGAAGATCGGATTCGGGCTTACGATATCTTTTTTTCTCCTCTTGCCTTGTGGCTTTTCGGTAGATGAACAATGAATCTTTGAAAGCCTTGAAATGCTTGAAAATTAGTTTGATAACTTTTGGGTGCTTTGGATATGCAATATGTGCAATGGATACTCAAAAAATGAGTTTGGGGGGGTATTTACAAATATTTTAGCCACTAAAAAAAAGAGTTAATATGAAGTTTGAAATTCAAAAAATGTTTAGACTTTCTCAAACAATAAGAAAACATATATCACCTTTAATTCAAAATAAATTTACTTTTTATATGAGAAATCAAGATTTGAAAATTCAAATATAAGTTTTTGAAACATAAATGATTAAAACAAGAAAACACATCTAAAAGTAATATCCTTTAATTCAAAATAAATTTACTTTTTGCATGAATAAAAGAAAATATGTCTAAAATCAATTCTTTTTAATTTAAAGTAAATTTACTTTTTGTATGAAAAAGAGAAAACATGTCTAAAAGTAATTCTCCTTTAATTCAAAATAAATATACTTTTTGCATAAGTAATAAAATCATTTATCAATAAATGAAAAATTCAAACATAAACTTTTGAGACATAACTGATCAAAAGAAAAAATATGTTTAAAGACAATTCACCTTTAATTCAAAAAAATTTACTCTTTATATCCACTTTTAATTCAAAATAAATTTATTTTTTTATATAAGACAGAAATACATTTATATCACAAAAATATTTTTGTTAATCATCAAAACTTAATTAATATGAGCAAGTTGGCTCAACACTTATCTCGCTTATTTTAACAAATACTACCTAAGTGTATATATCTAAGCCAATGGAGTGTTTGATATTGACTTGGATCACCTTCAAAGAAGAGAAACTTTTGGCCTTTGCAAGAAGGTTAAGACCAGAAGGAGAAAAGATGTTATCAAAACCTAGTGTCAAGACCCTAGTCTTGAATTTAGGATTTTTATAATAGAATTGAGAAGAAAGAATAAAATTAGAAAGAAACAGAGAAAGAATAGAGAGAAAGTGGACGAAAACAAAGAGAATTTAGGGAGAAAAACATAGAGAAAAACAAAAGAAAACAAAATACAGAGAACAGATAAAGAGAAAATGAGAGAACTTCAATATATAGGGTTGTCTCAGTAGTTATTTACAACAATTACCATTACTACACAATTGCAAAATAACACTCCATTACTACATAACTATAAAAATAATATCTCACTATTATATAATTGTAAAAATAACAACTCCAATAAACATTATTACTCTATTTATCTCCTAATTCTTTGATTCCTAACATTTTTCTTTCTTTCAAAATTTTCTGTCCTTAAGAAAATCAAAGGAACTGAGCAACTCGAGGAATTGAGCTAGGAGATCCAGCAAAAATTCCCAAGTATTATCATCCAGGTGCATCTTTAAGGAAATTTTTATTTGCCATTTCAATTTCTACATAAAATTCTTGTATATCAAGATAAAAGGGCTAACACTTATTAGTATCCATTATCGCCGAGTCGAGACACTCTAGGCAGAGCTTTCGACCATCATCTAGGGCAACATATCTTGTTTCCCTTGGCTCTATTTGCACACAACTATAGCATTAAGGAGTCCTATCATGCTTATGAAAAGGACAATACTTCTAGACCCAAAAAAGATGCATTCTATATTCAATTAACCTAACAGCATATGTTGGTATAAAACACTTGTAGACGTCACATTTTGGGTGATAGTGTGTCATGACCCAAGGAATAAAAGAAGGGCATCATTGTTAGGATATTTTTATAATGGTTTGTTAGGATATTTTTATAAGTTGTTAGAGCACATGGGTGCTGTTAGAATGTTGTTAGAAATTAGTTAACTAGCTACTACTGATTTCTTCCTTCCTACAATTCTGATTTCTTCCCCCAATTCCTATCACAACCCTAACTAACCCTAGGGTTGTGAAAAATGGTATCAGAGAAGTCCATCCTTGGCTATGGTTTTGATTTGAGTTTCGACAGTGATTATCGGTGAGTTCCGACGGTGATTATCGACTGTGATAGGCGATTGTTGCTTGTGAATCTAGGCCCTCTTGTTCGAATCTTGAGAGGGAAGTAAGTGGTAGCTTCGAAGTTGGAATTTGGCTGTCGAAATAGATAACAACAATTTCTGACGAGCCAGAGTAGTGTCGATTGAACAAAGAGACGGAGCTGAACAAGCATTTTGGCTCTGGAATTAAATTTGACGCTGGCTAGGAGAGTGTCGACGGTGATATCGAGCTGAATCTTAAGTCAAATCAAAGTGGCGCAGCAGGTATTGGATCGGAAACAGAGCGAATGTGAAGATGGAAGTGTGAATCACTTCCAAATTAGGTTGTCGAATGTGAAGGTGAAACGGAGCGACTATTAAAAATGGAACAACATGGTGAATTGTTGTTGTTTTTTTGAGTTGCTGTAGTTGATCAAGAAGGCGAGGCAAGTGTAGGAGACTTTGCAATAGACAAGCTAGAAGGCAAAATCGGATCCATTGCTTAGTTGTTCAGTTTGCTGGAGTTTGGAAATTCTTAGCGTCTGATCCACAGTCGCTACAGGTGACCCTCGAAAATTGATTCTAAAGCATGGGGGTGGAGCGTTGGGTGCTATTTGACGCTGAAAGTGGAACGTGAAGCAAATCCCAGCAAAATTCTGATAAATTACGACACCGAGCCAGTGGTCACAACCAGTGGACGGTGATTGGGTGACGGCGGATAAATTGAGCTTTCGATCTGATTTGGAAGGTGTCTGTTGGACATTAATTAGGCTCGGAGTTTGGGAGGAGGACTTTGACAGCGATTGAGCTAAGAGAACTCCAATCGATTCTTGGGATATTGCTGCCTGGCGTGGTTGTTCGAACAAGGAAGGTGAAACAGGTTAGCCAATTTGAATTTATGTTTTATCTTTAGAAGCGGCTTGTAGAAACTGGTGAAACAGGCCAACGATTCTTGCCTTTGATTTTCGACAAGCTGGACGAACTCTCTCATCAGATCCGTTGAAGACACACTAACTGATTTATGACGGTGACAAAGGTAGATTCAAGTTGCTAAGCAAATTGTTTCCCTTGACTTGATGAGATTCAAAGGATAAAACAAGGAAAATTAGAGAGAAATAAGAGGATATGGGGTCCGACTATTTTGCTGAATTGAGGGTGACATAGGTGAGATTACAACAGTTTCTTTGGTGACTACTGACATAAGCATTGAATTGGAAGGCAGGTGGCTTATCTTGCTGAGAAATTGAAGATCGTTGAGGGTGAGAGGCAATCGTTTATCCTAGGTGCTTGCTGTGAAGCAAATATCAAAAGGAGACGAGGTCTCAATTGCAACCGAATGATGCTGCATTTTCAGTGGCTAATTTTCAAACAAGAGAGCAGCTTCAATTGCAGCGGTGCTGCATTTTCAGTGGGGCATCCTGCTCGTGAAGCTAGGGGCGACAGTACATACGTGAGCAGAATGCTTCATTTTAAGTTGGAATGGAGCCTTTATGGTAGCCAATGAAGGCTGCATTTTCAGTTGACTAGAAGCATCAAACTGTTAGAACGGGAGATGCTATGGCACACATCAAGAGGGGAGGTGAATTGGTTATTTTAACAACTTAATTGATAGAACTTGAAAAACTTTTTAATACAGGTTGAAGTTTTAATGATTTAAAAACGTGAAGCATATAAAATGACAAATGCGAATCAAGTGAGGAATTAAGGAATGCTTGGAAAGATAAAGATGATTTAAAGAACACAAGCACACAAGAACACCAAGATTTATAGTGGTTCGGCTTAACCCAAGCCTAATCCACTACCTTAGCTCCTCACTAAGGATTTTTCAAACCATCCACTAAAACCTCCTACTTAAACCAAGTAGGTCCTCTAGTCCGAGACTAGGAATTACAAAACCTCCCACTCAAATGGGCCCTCTAGCTATACAAGCTAGGAAAACAAGAAATATATAGTTGGAGAGAATCTAAGAGATGAATCTCTTAGTTACAATGTCTCTCAAAAATGATACAAGGCTTAAATGAATGTAAACAAATTAAGATCACAGCCTTGAAGAGAGAAAATTGAAGCACAGTGAATGTAAATAGAAACGAGTGTAAAATGTAAGCTCAATTAAATTTGTTCCCGTCCATTAGCCTTCTCTTGATCATCTATGACATGTATATATAAGTGTCCCACGAAGTTGAAGAGAAATATAGCCGTTTGGAGCCGTTGGGATTTGAAAAAATAGCCATTGGAGCTTTCTGCAAAAAGAAATAGTCGACAGAAGAAATATATAGTTGACTATTTTTACAACTAAAGCAAGAAATAGTCGACAGACAAAACGAATAGTCGACTATTTTATAACACAAAATTTCAATAGTCGACAGACACATTCCAATAGTCGACAGATGCTGAGATATGAAGAAATTTTTGAATTTCATGAACAAAAATAGTCGACAGACTAAAAGGCATAGTCGACTATTTTTACTCGATAGTCGACAGATGCTAAAATAGTCGACAGATGCTTAAATAGTCGACAGAACATAAAAAATAGTCGACTATTTTGAAGCATAGTCAACAGAATGATCCTGATAGTCGACTATTCTTTAGAAAAACTTGAATTTTCAATACATCCTTATTCGATTCTTTAAAAACTCATTTTGATTATCTTGAAAGCAAGTTGAGATTATCAAAAGTATATTTTGAAACAAATTACTCTCAACAAGCAAGTTTTTCAAATCACTCTCAACCATACTCAATATTTCTTCTATAAATTTTCATATCTTGCTTCAAAGCTTATATACTAAAAATTCATTTTCTCATTCATATAATCCACATAGTAGAAATTGATTTTCATATAGTCATTTATCAAAAACCATTCATATAAACATTTATCAAAACCATTTCATTTCCAAGAGATATTAGATATCAAAATACTAAGAGATAGTTTTCTAAAATGAACACACTTTCAAAAACATGTTCTAGTTGGTCTTTTGCCTTAGAATTGTTTTGACCAACGATTTCAAGGAGATTCTTTTTAGATCTTAAAACTTGTTTATGCTAATCTCCAAATAATATAAAAGATCATAGATCATTTTAACAAAACACTTTGAAATTGATTTTTGTTTCCAAACCATATGCTTTGATTGAGAAAAAAATACATTTGAAATTTTTCATCATCAAAACTAAACACAAGAGTAAAATATCACAAACATGGGGAAAGGATTTTGAGAAGGAGATTAGCCACGGGAACAAGAAAAAAAGAAGTGGGATTGATGAAGAGTGCGAGGAATTTGGCCATATGTTTCGCAAGATGCTATAAGAGTTCGCGATGATACTTATTAAGAAGTATCATTAAAACTTCCGGTGGGATATTTTGATGATTATCATGGAAGTTTTAACAATGAGGAATTCCTTGGAGTGGAGCAGTCGAAGGAGGAGACAAGATTACGAACGATCGATTCACTGCCTACTCTAGACTTTGGGCAAAAAAAAAAAAAAAAAACATTTTGATGGAGGCAACAGTGACCAGAAAGATGGCTGCAATATTAAGAGTAATTTTGGTGGTGAAAAGCATAATCTCAAAGAAAATTATATTGATCAGGTTGATAGGACAGCAGAATAAAATGAGCCCATGAATCCTTTTGAAGGAGAAGTGCATGTAGAGAAATATCTCGACGAAGACGGGGGAAAAGAAGTTGTTGGATTACTTGCATGGAATCAAGAGGAACCAACTGAAAAATCAATCAATATTAAGGAAGTTGTTGCTGGAATCAAAGCCAATATATCAATGGTAACTAAGGATTCAGAACATGAAAGTAGATTGGATGAGGAGATCTGTAAAGATCACACTTTACAAGAGCTGGAAGCTGATAAATCGGGGATTGAAATCACAGCAGCCCCTAATTCCAATGCTCACAGACAGCATTGGTCTGAGCACCCAAGGTAAGTCTACAACTCTTCATCACTATATTTCCAGGATGTTGTTGATATTTTTGCAACAGAGATTGGCCATGGTTTGAATGGGAACACAGTAAAGGCAGCTATGGCTGTAGATTCATTATCCATCCTTGTATTGGAAAGAGAGACCGATTTTGGTCAGCCAGCTATTGCAGAAGGTGGGGGCATCGAACTTGAACTCAATCAGATTTCTTTAATTGAAGCTCTAGGCTAAAGTATGCTTGGGATGGATCTTAGAAACCTAAGAACGAAGAAGAAGAGGCCTAAAAAATGCAAGCAAGCAAGAAGAATGAAACAGATTGAGAAAGCGGGTGTTGGATGAAAAATAATGAATAATTGCTACAAGTTCTTAGGGACAAGAACTCTCTCAAGAAGGGGGGAATTGTCATGACCCAAGTAGTAATAGAAGGGCATCATTGTAATAAGGTTGCAATGGTTTGTTAGGATATTTTTACAAGTTGTTAAAGCACATGGGTGACGTTAGGATGCTATTAGAAATTAGTTAACTAACTACTATGCCTATAAAAAGACCAATTGTAGGATGAGAGTATATGCTTAAATTAAATAAAAGAAACTCTAATTCTCTCCCTAACATTTCTCTCAATATCTCTCCCTCTTTTACTGATTTCTTCATTCATACAATTCTGATTTCTTTCCCAAATTCCTATCACAACCCTAACTAACCCTAGGGTTGTGACATAGTGCTTATTGTAGTAAGACTTGTGATAAGGATAATTCCCAAACATAGAAAACTCATAACTCCAAATTGGTTGATTGCAAGTATGTTATTTGAAACATTCTAGATGCCAAACTACACCATGCAATTCAAGAATTTTCCATAACCAATCTCAGTGTTATAGTCAACACATATCCTGAACCTTATTGAATAGGAAAAAGGTATAAGTTGATAAATATTAGCATTTTCATCTTGAAATGGAGATTCAACATTTAAACTTTCTTGTATAGCTTTGGCAGATTGTTCATCTTTTCTCAATTGGGACTCATTATCTTTCAGAATTGGATCAGGATTATCTTTCGATGGAAAGTCCCACAATAAGCTGATTTATGAAATTCTGGAAAACATTTGTAAGAACCCATCGAGTCTTTTAGCCAGTCCATCTATCGAAGCATCTAACTTTTTCTCCAATAATTGAATTGCTTTGTGATGCTTAATCGATCTTTCTTCCAAGGCCTCTATTCTGTTTTATAGATTAGTTAACTTGGTTAACTTGTGTCTTCAATTTTTTCATTTTAATTTCATCTGGCATCTCTAATGGATTAGTCCAAGAATCCACGAATTTGATACCAACTGTCAAGATCTTAGTCTTGAATCTAGGATTTTTAGAATAGAGTTGAGAAGGAAGAATGGAAGAAAGAAATGAAGAGGGAATAGAGAGAAAGTGGAGGAAAACAAAGAGAATTTAGAGAGAAAAACAAAGAAATGAATAGAACAGAGAGAAATAAATAATAGATAGAGAGAAAATGAAAAACTTCAATATAATTAGTTGATTATCTTGGCATACTGTGGTATACCTTTATTGTAATACCCGGGAATAATTTGAAGATAAAAATGATATTTGATAAAGGGCATAAATGGAATTTTGAAAAAAATAAGACTATAGGGTACACTAACATAGTTTTGGACGATCGAATTAGTCAGAGGGAGTACCCCGAACCCTAGATAGCCAAGAAAAATGGTATAATATCGACGAGTGATAAAAGAAATGAGATCGGGAATAGTTTTCGGTACAGCAAAAATACAGCTGCCAATTAGGTCATATTACCGAATTGTTATGACGATGTCCGAAAAATCAACAGAGTGTGTCTAGAACTAATATTTGATGTATAGAACAACCCTTAAGAGGCTTTTGGTCGCAATGCTATGGGTAGCAAATTTGGAAATTTTTGTGTCAATCGGAGTTCGACTCGAAGGCCAATTTGATTCGCCGGAGTTTGGTGGTGGGATAGCCTAGCGACTGTTTTCGGCCAAATTGGAAGGCTTTCGGTGGTTTTTTCCAAGCAAGATGGATACCATTGGGATCGACTAAGGGAGAGGAACAGTCTGGTGTCGTCGCTTCAATTTTCTGGTGTGCCGTCGCCGGAGAAGATGACCGAAGGTATTTTTTGTATTTTTTAAATACTGAAAATATAGAAAATTCGATAAAAAATAGAATTAAAGGAATTAAAATTCTGGAAAAATATCCATAAATTCAAGGAAAAATAATATTTTATTTTGATGAATTTTTATCTTGGAAATTTCTTGAGGAGATAATTATTTTGGATTTTTTAAAGGAAAGGTAAATAGAAAATAAATAGGATGAATTTTTATAAAATTCTGAGAAAATTACAGAAGGATAATGAATTTATTTTATAAATTTTGGTGATTTTTCTTGAAGTATATTCGAAGGAAATCAATGAGAAATAAATTTTCTCAAGGAAAAGTAATTATGGAAATTTGAGAAAATAGGAGAAAAATCTGAAAAATTTTCATAAAATTCCATAGGCTTATAAATATTGTTTTATGAATTTTTTTGGAGAAAAATTTAGAAAAAAAATGCTTGAAGAGGTATTTACTTGAAATTATCGATAGAAAAATAGGAAGAAATTAGAGAAAAATAATGAAAAAATTGGGAAAATAGATATTGATTTCCCTTTGAATGCATATGATGTCTAGGGTATCGTTGATGCTCGAATTTGAACTAGAGAGCGTCTGGCATGAGAATCGAGGTCAATCGGACACGCATTTCGAGGAATCTTGAATTTAGCCCAATGTGAGTGGTTCTATCGAAAAATTCGTTTGTGGCATATGAATGGTTTACTGTGAGTGTTCATCCTCATGGATAGGTTTATTGATGGTTTTACAAATGATTACTTACACTTGTGTTATATTTCGGACGATAAATTGCATACATTGAGATGTTGATTTTATGCATGTTATGATTTTTCGGCATTGACATGTTGTGTTGTCCATGTGGGACGTGGGTTGTTAACCTGTGAAGTAGCTCTTGAGTGTTAGCACTCGAAATGCGTGTCAAGGGTTAATGCTATGTGACCCACTTAGGACGGGGCTGAGACGGACTTCACCCTACGGTACTCAAGTGGCGGGGCTGAGAGTAAACACCACCCCGATTGTTGGCTCAAGAGGCGAGGCTGAGAGTGGACACCACTCCAGGTTCCTTTGAGCAATAGCATTAAGGCCGAGGTGTCGTGGATTTCAGGGATAATGCTGATGTGACACTCTTGGGGCTAGGGTTGCATTGGGTTTTGGAATGCTTTTGAGTAGGAGCATAAAGCCTAACAATGACAATGGGGTGATTCCCGGGTTCATATGTCGAGGTTGTCCCTCTTAAGCATGATTGGTTTGTCAATGGGTCGGTGTGGTCGTGTCGCCTTTAGAGAGATTGCATTTTTCCCGGTTAGGGCTAAGTGCTATGTGGGATTCTCTTAGGCTGTGGCATGTTGGGATTTATTGATTTTACATATGGTTTTTCATATCTGCATGGAAATATTTTTGAACTCTCACTTAGATGATTCAGCATCTAATTTGGACTATGTCCCTGAAATATTCAAACGTTCCAGGTGAATGCAGTGGCGCCAAGGGAAAGAATGTCATCGAGATGTAGCTGCTATATTTAGTTTTCGTAGGTTTTTGTCTATGATTATAATGTTCAGAGGTTATGTAATATTTTGATATCTTCATGTGAAACATCGATTTGGTTATTATAAAAGGAATTGTCAGATATATATCATTGAGGTTTCGATCTTATTTCCGTTGATGTGATTGATAATACCTGTCTTAGTCTATTAATTATTAAATTTTGATATGCTAAGAAGGTACGATCGGGATTGTCGGAAAATGATTATGATAAAGGTATGTGTATCGAGAGACTTATATTGTGTGTTTGATGTTGAAAAAAAAAAAATATTCCCAAAATTTCGAGGTAATGTGCGTTCTGGGAAGACGGGGCGTTACATTTATATAGAGCTATCCTATAAATTATTTACAACAATTACCATTACTATACAATTATAAAAATAACACCTATTATCATATAACTGTAAAAATAACATCGGCTATTATATAATTGTGAAAATAATAACTCCAATACACATAACTGCTCTACTTATCTCCTAATTCCTTTTCTAATTCTCTTCTTCCCAACGTTATCAACGTAAATAACCTATTAGAGAGATTTTGGTACTTCAGTTATTTTCTAAACCTAAGAATCATTGATATGCTACAATGCAAATTTTGTAATGTTAATTTCTCAAAAATCCAACTCTTGCGATGCACGTATGCATTGAGGAAGAGATATGGCTAAACGACCAAACATGAAGCAAAAATTCAATGATCTCATATGCATGCGTATGAGAAAAGGGTAATTTACACCGAGAGGGCTTGGTTTTGGACAAGAAAAGAAATGACAAAAAATTTGTGACGTGGCTAAAATTTACACTAAATGAACACTCGTATGTTGGTTTTTTTTTTTTTTTATGATTCAAGTATTTGAGCTTTGCTCACATAATCCTAGAGGAGACCAATCTTCCCTCTTGGTTCAGTCTCCGGATAAATCGGATGCGGTCACAAATTTATACATTCCTAAGTGGACACGCGGTCAATCCCCACTAAATAGAGCATTTTCGCCTCCACTAAAAATTAATATCCCCGCTACTCTCAAGAAAATTTGAGAGTTTTATCACTTGCGTCATGTTCTAAAAATTTTGTACATTAGTTTTGTATAAGGCTAACGTGGCTCTAGAACGAAATCTCTTTATTGAAATTGAACTTCTTAAAAAACAATTGTTAGAATTGCCCAAGAGTGTTCTCATAAAGGCCCCCGATGCATAAGTTAAGAACTTGTAGGACGAGATGTAAGAAATTAAGATGCCAATGATGCTTAAGAAATTGAATACTTACATCTATTGTCAAGGTTGTTATGATGAATTGCCTTCGAATCGTGGAAAAGCACGCATCTAAGGACGCCTCGTTCATGGTTGATTTCTCGAGAGGGACAAGGATTCCCTAATGTGAGCCCAAGATAGTTGCAATCAAATAAGATTATGATCCCTTGTCACCTTGATTTGTGTTATACCTTTGAATTACACCCCCACCTAGGAGTTTCCTATGATTTAACATGAGTAGGGTCCCTAGCAGATTTTCGCGCATCACCTTGATATTTATTTTTAAAAAATCATAGATGGCAAAGATAAAGAAAGCAAAGCTCCAACTGTTAAAAACAAACCCACGATTCACCTTGATTAGGGTTCCTCGTATAGAATGCCTCTTCAACATATTGAACCAAGCAATGGGTTGGAAACACAAACCATCAATTGTACGATTAACAAATAAAACCAAAGATGCACTGTGGGTTTATTTTGACAAAACCAGTTCTCTAATGTAGACTGTATATACTTCCGTGTGAAGGTGGATTACATAATGACTTTGAAACATAAAACAACATTAATCTATGCAATCAGGCATAATCCATATATAGTTTACACATATACGACAAGTTACATAACAGTTTAGAGGCACTATTAAAGCCATCTATCAAGATTGCCATTATTAAACTTAAAAAAAGTAAAACCACATGTTTCACGTTGAGCAACTGCATATTGACGCGCTCTCTCTCTCTCTCTCTTTCCTATGATGAAGAGAGAGAAACTGACACTGGTTTCTCACGAACTCTAGACACAGGTTTGGCTTCAAGTCCAAAATGAATGAAAGTTCCAGCACCCATATCAAGAAAGACTTTAATGAATTCTGGGTTCAAGTTGTATTGAGTCACAGTGTTGATCGGATAATTCTAAACCATATATACGGTTCATGAGGATGAGGGAGACTCGTGATGCAATTAAACATGGGTGACAAAACCCAGCTTTGGATCATATTAACATTGGCAATACACATCATCATCCTGAAGGATGGTAACGCAGACCCCATTAAAAAGAGGCTGAAACTACCAGTGAACATTCCAAAGCATTTAACTTAACAAGAACTGATCAATCCTTGCACAAACGTTGTCAAATAGAATGTTTCTCCATCTAGTCAGTGCAAAGTTTGTTATTTTTTTTGGTCCTATCTATGGACCAAACATTTATTAAAAAAATTGAAAAGAATATTTTCAAACTTAATACCTTCCACAAGCTCGTAGTCCAAAACCAAAATACTTGCAAAGATATCTAAAGTCGGTAATTTTTCATCAATAAGCTACTAACCATACATAATAATCCCTCTACAGCAGGCTGCAGGCAAGATTAACATTCACACAAGTAAATACAACTCCCAAATTGTTCAATTAGTCAATTATAAGGGTCAAAATAACCGAAGGACAACAGGGAAACAGGTCTGAGAGTTTGCCTTCCCTAGCAATTGACATTGAGGATTTCTATTTTCTTTTCCTTCTTATATTGGCTTAATAAGGCAAAAATAAAAGAAAAAACAAACCTTACAATGCTCACAGCTGCAACAGGATGATTCAGAGGATCTAGGTAGCCGTCGAATCCAACTTTAATAGCCCACTTTTCGCAAGGATATGAGCATCGTGTGTTCCTAAATTAAAGAGGAAAAAAAACTTCCAAAATATCAAATTTTGCAGAAGAGAATCTGTATGATGTTCAATATACATAAAGCTGCAGGTGTTAGCTTTCCCAACAATAAGAAAGTACCCCTCAAACACCACTTTCTGTCGGCCTTGCTCAGTGGTCCATATCAGTTCCAATTTAACAATTTCAGCTTCAGCCACAACATCAGCAGAATAAGGATAACCCAGCCAAGCATTTAGTACCAACTTCACAAACAAACTTGCAATTAAACTGCTTACCATTTCTCTGTACTTAGGAAGCTACATCAAAGTTCACCTTGATGCATCCAAGGCTGGGAGACATTTTTTCAATTTAACAATTTTAGCTTCAGCCACAACATCAGCAGAACAAGGATAACCCAGCCAAGCATTTAGTCCAACCAACTTCACAAACAAAATTGCAATTAAACTGCTTACCATTTCTCTGTACTTACGAAGCTACATCAAAGTTCACCTTGACGCATCCAAGGCTGGGAGGCAGCCTAGTCTATTTCCAAATTGCTCAGGCATGTGTGAAAAGTAAAGGAGAACAAACATAACAGATTAAAATTCATAATAATTTGACTAAAGAAAGGTCAAGAACATCCTATGGAAGTCAGTTCAGTAATTGATGTTTTATGCCTTTTTCTGGATCACTAGCAACACCTATGAAAAATAAACGAGAAGGAACAAAGATGTTCTATAGCTCTAGTAGGGACCCCCAGCTACCTGAACCTTGTGGTTCTCTCACATCTATGCATATCATGTGCAATACCATGCATGTACGAAATTATTAGATGGCAAGTCCTATATAGTAGTGATTAAGATGTATAATAATAAGAAGCTGACATATACCTAGTAGAATTCTCCTCCAAACCAAGCAGGAGCTATGAAGCACGAACACAGACAGGGGACATGACATTTTTCGAGAAAGTAGGATACGACATGATTAGGATATGTTAATAAATAAAACAAATTTTATATTTCTAGGTGGCATGATAAGTATCAAAATCCAAAACTATACTCCAAACTCAAATGTGCATTTAAAATTCATAATTCCAAATCCCAAATGGATAGCTCTAGCCTAAATAATAACCAACTCACAAGTCATTACTCATCACCAAAAGGGCCAAAACAAGTACTTAAGATTCAGAGAAAATAAAGACTGGAGTTATGAAATAAATAAATGCAAACTGAAGCGGATACAAGTGTACCAAATCCAGTCAATGTTCTAAGACAAAGAAGGTACAAGCATGAAGAGTGAAAACTGAAGAGTCATCTGAAGAAAGCATGGAAAAACCAGGGGCGGAACTACATATGTTTGAGGGTGGCCAATTCCGCCCCCCCCCCCCCCCCCCCCCTCACCCCCATTCTAAAATTGTCCCCCTTGTGCATATAAATTATTATACCCTTCAACGTTTGACCTCTTGAGAAATAAAAAATATAAAAAATAATTAAATAATGTCAAAAAAATTTAGTATACAAACTTAAGACTTCTGCCTCAAGACTTCTGCCTCTCTCCCTCCCTTCTCCCCAAATTCTAAAATTGTCCTTAGCTTGATGTTCTGCATATAAATTATTATGCCCTCTAACCTCTGGCCTTCTTTCTTATTTCAAAAAATAAAAAATATAAAGGATAATTAAATAATATCAAAAAAAATTAGTATACAGACTTAGACTTAGAGACTTCTGCCTCTCCCCCCTCCCTCTCTCCCCCCAAAGTCCTGACTCCGTCTTATGAAAAAATTGAATAATCATGTAATTGTCGAAGAGTCAATTGAGAAACCCTTATTTTTAAATTCTTTGAACTGTCCCAGAGGAGGCATGTCTATCCTATTCATCTCCCCTCTCATGTCCTTATAAAAAAATCAAAAAGTGGCCGCATGGGCAGCCCAGTTAATTAAGAATGGGGCATAAAGTGTCTTTCGTGGTGAATCTTAGACCAAAATTGAGGATCGAGTTTCATAAGTGACAGTGTGAGAATACCTCTCTCTAAAGTGAGGGGGGCTCCTTGTGCGCGATGAGTCCGAGTCTAGCTACTGCATCCGGCTGGGTCACCATGATTAACCTCCTCCCATGTCCTGTTGGGCCGGATATAGGGAACGCTCACCTTTTAGACAAAAAAAAATCAAAAAGTGTTATACAATCACATGAATACGTCCGACACATATTAATGGAGTGTCTAACACGCTGGAAACACCAGTACAATAGTCCCTAGGAAATGTCTCCTTAGGGCAGGAGGATATCTTTCTCCGAATGAAAGGGATGACGCCTGATATACCAACTCTCAAGATAGGCTGGATTCTCTAACTGATTACACGAATCCCTCAAAGCAATGAATGTAAGCATTGAAAACAACTCCAAATCTAAGGATACCAAACAGGCCAACCCGCAGGCTTACAAGTTGGGTTGGGCCTGAGGGTCCAACTAGCCAACCCCTTTTTTACTAATGTTACAAAAATTTATATATTTAGAATTTCTTTTAGGTGATTATGTGATATATTTTTTTTTATGGAAAGTCAAAAGTGTGAATTTGGGAATTTTGAGAGGGTTGACAATTTGAAATTTAAATAATTTTAAAAAAATTAGGTGATTATGAGATATAATTTTTTTGTGATGTGTGTGAAATTGTGGATTTTGAGACTAGTGGTTGATAATCAAACAACCAAATGCAAGAAAGTAAAAAGAGACACCAACGATTTATAGACGTTCAGCATACCAACTCCTCTCTCTTCAAGTTAATACACTTGAAGAAGTTCAATAAAAATGATCTCCGTAGCTTTTTACAGGAGCTAGAACCTTTACAAATCCTTTGTTCCAGCAAAATCCCTAGCTCGCAACTAACATATAAAACCTCTCAAACAAGGGTCAGTTAATACTGTTAGGAGATTCATCCATATCTAAAGCCATATTAATCTAAAGTCATATTTTGTAATTGTAAAAAGAGTCCTAACTCTTTTTAGATAATAATGCTATATGAGATATGATCAAAATAATTATTGTTTATGCTCTTTGAGATAATTATAGTCAAATTATGATTGAGATAATCACAAAGATAATCACGATTAACTTACTTTGAGATAATGATGGTGTTAGAAAAATTAAAAGTCAAATCCTGATTATCTCTATCATGGCTGAGAACCAAGTGATAAGGTTGTTGGGAGTTTCAAGATGAAATGATAAGAGATAAGAGATAAGAGAGGATTATAAGATTAAAAGTGATAATGTGATAAGGTTATGAGAAAAGAGGGATGAGGCAGTTCATGGAAGATAAGTCCCGCAAAAGATCAAAGTTTAGTTGATTAACTTTATCATCTAAGACTTCAAATGTATTTATTGTATTTTAGAAGATATTTTAGATGACTTCGTGTGTATATATATCATACTTGAGTTCAATAAAAACTAGAGAAAGTGTTCCTTAGTAATCGAGTAAGTTTTCTTTTTACTTAAATAATTCTTCTAAATTACTCGAGTGTATTCTAAATTACTCGAGTAAGTCTTTCTAACTACTCGAGTAAACTTTCAAGTTACTCAAGTAATCTTTCTCATTACTTGAGTAAAGCTTTCCATTATTCAGCTTGTTTCAATTTTGTTCAGATGGCTAAGATGTGATTGAGACAATCATGATTTGTGATTAAGATATGGTTGAATTGGATGATTATGTTATCAACCTAGGACTCTATCTCTATCTTGGACAGTTTATAGTTATCTTTTTTTGTTTTCTATAAATAAGGGTGGGATTTGAGATATTGTAATTCATTTTTCTTTTTACTTCTTTATATCAATATACAAGCTTGTGTGAAGGTCTTGCCCATAGATATAGGCAATTTGGTCACGTCATATCGATGCATTCTACTCTTGTTTTTTTGGCTACTTTATTTTGCTATTAGTTGCATACACGTTTGATTCATTATTCTTGATCCTTTCATTGTTCTACCTCTTTGGTCGATGAAGACAAAAAAGAATGCATAAACTTGGAGATTTGGCTTTGCAATTGCAGCAATACTTCCTCTATGTGTCAAGCTCATCTTCACTTGATTCATCGACTAACATGATCCTTTTCTGTTCAAGTTTCACAGACTTGTGCATTTATTCTCCTTTCAAAGATAAACCTCTCTCCACTATGCAAATAATGCTTGATCAAATAAATTTTCAAAATGGCAATGAAATGGATCAAATCATGATTTTTAGGGTCTATATGATGTAATAACCTTGGGTTAACTTCAAAGAGGGCCAAACCAACTTTTTCCCTTGAGGATATGTCTACCCTTCTTGAGTTTCCATTGTGGTGATGTGACTGCAACTTCATTCTCTTATCAGAAGGATATTCTCCTTCTTTCTGCCTACCTTCTTTCATTGCAATCAATAGATAGCCAAATCTTCTATTAGAAACAAATAAGAAGACGATGAAAAACCGCCCAAAGGGGTTTGGTTTGGGTTTTGTGTTTTGGTAAATAGCAAAACCAACCGATCACCCCAATAAATTAAAGTTTTTTATGATTTAGAGTTTCTATTTAGTTATAGAGGTATGGATTTTAATTAAAAAAAAGTCAGTGACAATAGAGCTTGAAGTCACTAGAGGCTAGAAATTCTACTTCTTGTTTCTTTTACCAGCCAGCCTACGA
This sequence comes from Diospyros lotus, assembly GCF_014633365.1. Classification (NCBI taxonomy): domain Eukaryota; kingdom Viridiplantae; phylum Streptophyta; class Magnoliopsida; order Ericales; family Ebenaceae; genus Diospyros; species Diospyros lotus. Next base: position 34,327,046 of record NC_068349.1, read on the forward strand.
CATCTAAGCATATGCACGACGTTCTTGTTGGAAAAATCAGGCAATTTTCCCCAAAATCAAAAGCACCAAAATAATACCCGACAAAAAACTATTGAATATAAAAATAAACAGAACACCAGAAAATTAATGAGGTTCGACCAATATGGCCTATGTCCTCGGACACCACCAAATTTTCACTAATATCAAAGAGAGAAAATACAAAGTGTGTAAGAGAAATACACACACAAATGAGGGGTACAAGTGCAATAAGTGCAAACTTGTTGGGATGCTTAATTACAAAGGAGGAGGTGCTTAAATAAAGTAAAGAGACCTCCCAAACCCACTGCTCAGCCGATGTGGGATGGAAGAAAAGCCAAAAATCCAATAAATCTCAACCTTGGCGAATCTCCCAAATCCCATCCAAAATCCTCAACAATCTCTTCAAAGAATCAATCATCAATAGTGTCTTCAAATGCGCTTTGAAGCACAAACTTCAAATACTAAAGATATAAATCAAGTCCAAACAATGTTGGAACTTGATTGCTGTCACAACCTTAGTCATCATATCAGCAGGATTTTCAGTAGTTGGGATCTTCTGAATCTGAATCTCTCATTTTTCCAGAATTTCCCGTATAAAGTGATATCTTACGTCGATGTGCTTCGTCCTTGCATGATAAACTTGGTTCTCTACTAAATGAATAACACTCTGACTGTCACAATGTACTTTAATGTACTTCTAACCAATTCCCAATTCATCAAGCAACCCATAAAGCCAAATAGCTTTCTTCATAGCCTCTGTAACTGCCATGTACTCCGCTTCTGTGGTAAACAGAGCAACTGTAGACTGTAAGGTAGACTTCCAACTGACCGGTGCCTTTGCTAACGTGAACACATAACCAGTCGTAGATCGGCATTTATCCATATCACCAACATAGTCGGAATCACAATAAGCAACTATGCAATTATCCACTTTCTCATCCCGTTCAAATACTAAGCCAACATCTACGATGTTCAGAATATACCGTAGAATCCATTTCATAGCTTGCCAATGTTCCTTTCCAAGATCATGCATATACCTGCTCACAACTCCAACTGCCTGTGAAATATCATGCCTTGTACACATCATAGCATACATCAAGCTACCAACAACTTTTGCATATGGAACCTTTGACATATACTCCTGTTCCGCAGCACTCTTCGGAGATAAAGATGCACTAAGTTTGAAATGAGGAGCTAACGGGGTACTCACATGTTTTGACTTTTCATTCGTGCCGAAACGTTGTAGTACTTTCTTCAGATATGTTCTCTGAGTCAAACAAAGCCTTCCTCTTTTCCTGTCTCTGATTATCTCCATGCCGAGAATCTTCTTGGTTTCACCTAAATCTTTCATTTCGAACTCCTTATTCAACTGAGCCTTCAATTTTTCAATTTCTCCACTATTTTTAGAAGCTATCAGCATATCATCAACATATAGGAGAAGATAAATAAAAGATCCATTTGTAGCTTGCGCAAATACACACAGTGATCATATTTGCTTTTTGTGTACCTCTACCCCAACATAAACTTGTCAAATCGCTTGTACCACTGCCTCGGAGATTGCTTCAATCCATACAACGATTTGTTTAGTTTGCAAACCCAATTTTCTTTTTCAACAACTCTGAATCCTTCTGGCTGAGTCATATAGATTTCCTCTTCCAAGTCACCGTGTAGAAACGCAGTTTTCACATCCATTTGAACTAGTTTCAAATTCAATTGCGCTACCAACGCCAACAGTATTCTAATAGAGGAATGTTTCACAATTGGAGAAAACACTTCATTATAATTAATACCTTTCGTCTGAGCGTAGCCTTTAGCCACCAACCTTGCCTTGTAGCGAACATCATTCTTGTCAGGAAATCCATCTTTCTTTGCATATACCCATTTGCATCCAATTGCCTTCTTTCCCTTCGGTAAGCTGGCCAACCTCCATGTCTCATTCTTCTTAAGGGACTGCATTTCTTCATTCATAGCTTTCCTCCACTTTTCATTTTCTGAACTTTGGACAGCTTCATTGTAAGTGGCAGGAACTTCATCATTTACAATTGGAGATGCATAGGCCACCAAATCGACAAATCAAGCAGGTTTTCGAATCTCTCGTCGTGGCCTTCTTGTTGCTATTGATTTTTGTTGCTGTGGAGGTTCTTGGGTTGGAACCTCTTCTTCATCTGACGACTCCTCTGCCGCAGGAGTGCCTCCACCTGATTTGATACTTACTGCTGGGTTAATTCTTCTTTCAAACTCCACCTGTTTTGGAGTATTCTCCACCTGTTGTGGAACATCATCAAATTGTTGTATAACTTCATTTGTTACCTTTTCCAACATGAAAAATTCATCGAAGGTAACATCCTTACTAAAGATTATTTTCATCGATTCTGGACACCAGAGCTGATAGTCTTTTATTCCAGAAGTGATCCCCATGAACAAAACTTTCTTTGCTCTTAGATCCAACTTGGATTCCTTAACATGATAGTATACAGTGGAACCAAAAACATGTAAGGAATTATAATCATTAGCAGGTTTTCCAAACCATACCTCAAAAGGTGTTTTTTCACAAATAGCAGTTGATGGCAACAAATTAATGAGATGACTCGCATATGTCACAGCCTCAGCCCAAAATTGTTTGCCTAACCGAATATTGGACAACATACACCGAACTTTCTCTAGCAATGTTTGGTTCATGCGTTCTGCCACCCCATTCTGTTGTGGTGTATCTCTAACTGTAAAGTGTCGAACAATACCTTCATCTTGACAGACCTTATCAAATGGATCATTTCTATACTCACCACCATTATCTATTCTGAGTCGTTTGATCCTTCTGCCAGTCTGAGTTTCCACCATATTTTTTTACTTAAGGAAACATCCCAACACTTCATCATTTTTCTTCAATGAATACACCCATACTCTTCGGGAATAATCATCAACAAAGGTTACATAGTAGTGTTTACCTCCCATAGATGTTGTCTTGAATGGTCCCCACACATCTGAGTGAACATAATCCAGAATACCCTTGGTATCATGGATTGCAGTGCCAAACTTCACTCTCGTCTGCTTCCCCTTGATACAGTGCTCACAAAAGTCTAATTTGCAGGTCTTGATGCCTTCCAATAATCATTTCTTGGCTAAAATTCGCAAAGATTTTTCACCTGTATGTCCCAAACGCATATGCCACAGTTTGGTTACTTTTGTATCCCTGTCATCATCTGAAGCTACTGCTGCTGTTGTCCCAATAATTGCATTACCCTGATAGTAATACAAGTTATTCTTCTTTCGTATACCTTTCAGCATTACAAGTGCGCTAGAAAACACCTTCATAACTCCATTTTCTGCAGTTACCTTTAATCCCTTGGACTCCAATGTTCCCACAGAAATGAGATTCTTTGTCAAACTCGGCACATATCTTACATCTGTCAATATTCTGGTTGATTCATCATGATTTCTCAAATGGATTGTGCCAACTCTGATTGTTTCACAAGGTGTGTCGTTTGCTGTGTAAACAACTCCTCCATCAAGTTCTTGAAAGTCAAAGAACCAGTCCCGATTGGGACACATATGGTGGCTGCAACCCGAATCCAAAAGCCAAGCACCAGAATAGCTTGTTGAAGACGTAAGAACTAATGAAAGGTCTGAATCCTCATCATTAACTTCAGGAACATTTGAGACGGCTTTCCCTTTGTCAGATTTGCCCTTAGCTTTTAACTTTGGGCAGTCCTTCTTCCAGTGGCCTTTCTCCTGACAAAAGGCACACTCATCTTTGTTCAGTCTGGGTTTCGAACTAGATCTCCCTCTCCTTCCTTTCTTCTGGCTTTGCGAACGACTTCTTACAATTAATGCTTCTGATGCGCCATGTGTTGTTTCCTTTTTATCTTTCCTTCTCAACTCATGGCTATACAAAGCAGCACAAACTTCATTAAGAGACACCTGAACCTTCCCGTGAAGCAAAGTCGTCTCAAGAAATTCAAACTCCTCGGGAAGGGATCCCAACAGCATCAAAGCCAAATCCTCATCTTTGAACGTTTCATCCAAATTCATCAAATCAGCTACCAACTGATTAAAGGTAGTGATATGATCATTTATCGTGGTACCAGGAACATAAGTAAAGCAGAACAATCTCTTTTTCATGTAGAGCTTATTCTGACCGCTTTTCTTCAAAAAATTCTCCTCCAATGCCTTCCATAGTATATCGGCAGAATTTTCCTTCGAGAATGCATACTTCTGCTCTCTGGACAGGCATAATCGAATTGTACCACACGCCAATCGATTGATGGTCTTCCAATCTTTTTCTTCAACATCTTCTGGTTTCTTTTCTTTAATGGCGATGTCTAGACCTTGCTAGAAAAGAGCGTCTAGAACCTCGCATTGCCACATGCCGAAATGACCCGAGCCATCAAACACCTCCACTGCAATTCTTGTATTCTCCAGATTCCTTGCCCAAGTGGACGAAGAAGAAGCTCCCAATGTGGATTGTTCTGAACTCTTTTCGCCTGCCATCTCTGCCATCTTCTATATTCAATAGTTATCAAAGCAGAACAATCCAAGAAAATCTTTTCTGATGTGGAAGATCAGACACAGCTGCAACCACAGAGCATACTAAAAAAAACTTGGCCAAAAAGGATCTTTTCTGATGTGGAAGATCAAACACAGCTGCAACCACAGAGCATACTAAGAACCTTGGGCTCTGATACCAATTGTTGGGAAAATCGGGCAATTTTCCCCAAAATCAAAAGCACCAAAATAATACCCGACAAAAAACTATTGAATATAAAAATAAATAGAACACCAAAAAATTAACGAGGTTCGACCAATATGGCCTACGTCCTCGGACACCACCAAATCTTCACTAATATCAAAGAGAGAAAATACAAAGTGTGTAAGAGAAATACACACACAAATGAGGGGTACAAGTGCAAACTTGTTGGGATGCTTAATTACAAAGGGGGAGGTACTTAAATAGAATAAATGGACCTCCCAAACCCACTGTTCAGTCGATGTGGGATGGGAGAAAAGCCAAAAATCCAATAGTTCTCATATGATCCTGTGACTGGGCTGGGCCTAAGCAGTTTGGATGAACGTCAAGACCTCTTGAGAGAAGGGGAAATGAAGTGTTTGAATGGCAGAAGACTGGATTGGAAAGTGTGGTTTGCTTTCTATGGAGATAAAAACAAGGACGAATTGGCCATGGCAAGCACTGGTTGGAAGAAGAGGGCAGAGAAAAGAGTATGCAAGAAGTTTTTGAAATTGATTGATTTCTGTGACATAAGTGATGTCATAAGATTATAGGAGGACATGATTTTTTATAAATACTATCATTCACTACTTTAAAGAATTGAAGTGCCTTTGTATATTTAGCATACTTCTTACACATGGTTGAATAATTTTAATTGTGTTAATTTCTTGATTTACATTGACAATTAATTATCAACAACATACATGCATATTAATTATCATTATCTTATGTTTCTTCAAACTGCTCAACCTGCTTAAATTACTGTTATGGCTTGGGTGATTTCAAACACATAGTGATTTGTTTATGGTTTAGAGGGTTTGGAAAACACCTTTAAAGTCAACCAGACTGATCATTGTACACCATCACTTAAAATATTTATATTATAGAGCCCTTTGAGCATCCTACAAAAAAGGTGATTTGGTTGTTCACTGATGTCCAAAAACTAAACTGATGCGTTTTCCAAAGACAAGAAATTCTCAAATTGCTAGTCACACAACATTAAACCATAATAGACAAAGGAAAAGAACATTGGGGCAACAATCATGAACACACTTGCAAATGAACTGTGGTTAAGAAAAGAGCACGAAGTCCTACATTGTTTGAAAAAATCAAAATGTTTAAGGTTTGAAATGAAAATCTCAAGGAGACTAGAAAATTTGCAGTGAATAAGATAACTTGCCAATTATGGAGTCAATCAGGAAAATAGGGCAAATAGTTGTCTTGTAAACCACTTTTTCGGGTAAATCCATCGATGAAATTCAACAAACAACAGAACCACAAACTCGTTCCAAGAATTTCAAGAAATAGCTTGCATTCAATCTTCAATTCTCAGTTTCTAAACAAAGAACAAAAAGAACAGAAAAAACTCGGATTATGACTCAAAATTTCTTTGATCTTAAATTCTCAGTTTCTAAACAGCGAACACCAATAAATGAAAATAAATTAATTCCTCAATTTTATAACGCAAAAACTCAAACTGAAACATGCATATACACTCGAATATACACAAATGTAATGATATCAAGAATTTCTAAACGCAAATAGCGAAGTAGAGCAATTAACGCGGTTAAGATCGTCACAAGATCGCAAATTCAAATGAAAAACCACACAATTGTATCTGCTACATACCTATACATATGTATCCACATTTATATATAGGAAGAAAGAAACAGAGTGAGAGAGAGAGAACTTGGAGAGATGAAAAGATAAAAGAAGGAACATACCGCTCAATGCCTCTCTGCGAATATGCAAATAGAGAGTCAATCATAGATTCAGACTTTATATTCAAATTCTTCCTCCTTTTCCAATGGTAACATGTACTTCTCTCGGGTCTCAGTTTCTTTATATATTATTAGATAATCAATTCACCCATTAATCATTAAAGTTTAATGTTATTAAATTTCAGTTGTGATCTCCCCCCCTCCCATTATCTTGATAGATAATTTAATAATTTTTTAAATATTATTATAATATCTTTTAATATTATATTTTTATTTTTTAAACAATATTGTAAATAAATTACAATTTAAGAATATTTTATAAAAAATAACTTTGATCTATTGTCCGTATCGAGCATTGCTTATGTTATTCGATGCAAACGCGGACATCAACTTAAAATAAATGAACCATCATGGGAAGTAATTGTTAAAATTCATATGAGAAACATCATAATTGTTATTGACAATACTCATGAACCCATCATTCTGCATTCCCTCAAAAGAATAATGGAGATGATATGGGTCATCTAACCTGAAAAGATTGAAAAAAATTATAATATGAAATGCGCAATACAACTTGTAAAATGAGTTAAATCGGTCTGAAGAAATAATCTGAAAAATACATTATCTATCACGCAACGATGGATTGGACTGCATGATAGGTAATATATTTTTCAAATTATTTCTTCAAATTGATTTAACTCATTTTATAAGTTGTATTGCGCATTTTATATTGCAATTCTTTCCAATCTTTTCAGATAGGATGAGTTGGATGACTCCATATCATTTTTAGTATTCTTTTGATGGAATGTAGGATGATAGATTCACAAGTATTGTTAATAGCAACTATAATGTTTCTCATATGAATTTTAACAATTACTTCTCGTGATGGTTTGTTTGTTTTAAGTCGATGTCCACTTTTGTATCGAGTAACATAAGCAATGCTCAATACGGGCAATAGATCAAAGTTGTTTTTATAAAATATTCTTAACTTTTAATTTATTTACAACATTGTTTAATAAATAAAAATATAACATTAAAAGATATTATAATAATATTTAAAGAAATATTAAATTATCTAGAGATAATTGAGGGGTGGTTGTTCGCGAGGGGGGATGAGGGGTTGGTTTCTGTACATGGGGAGGGGTGACACGTCCGAGTCGAGCAAGATAAAGAATGCCCGAAGTGGGTAAGAAATCAAAACTGTATTAATTTTTGGGTCATAATTAAAGTTCAATAGGCGTATATTATTTTCAAGATATATTTATTATATTTTATTTTTTGCCACTAAAAGAGTCTTATTGACTACTTTATAATTTAAAAATAAAATATGTTTATTGTACTATAATTAACGTTTTCAAGATATTGATTAGCATTATTTATCATTACAATATAATAAAAATGTCATGTTGCCTACGTCGAGCCAAGAAAATGGTGGGGGTGAGACCCAATTACCCTGCTAGTCGATATCGAGCAACATGAGTAAAAGAACATTTCTATAAAATACAATTTGAAGGATTATAAGATGAATTAGTAAAATTCAAACTTTTAAAATAAATTTAAAAATCAAGCAAAAGTTTTGTCATTTTTTTTAATCATCGATGTTTTTTATTTTTTATAATAAATTTGTAAATACTACTATTTTAAAAGTTTTAATAATGTGCTACTTTTTAAAGCATTGGTTAAGGTACAATAAATTTATTTTAAGTACTAACAGTCAAATATTACTCAAGTATAACTTTGTATTAATCGGGTAATTATCTTAGGAAAATTTAGTTTTAACTAACTTTTAAACATTACTTGAGTAATGAATATTAATTAGTTGAATAAGATATATTAAGGTTTCAACATTCAAAAAGGTTAATCAACTAATAACTGAACTTAATCGAGTAACTATTTAATCGAGTAAAGAGATATTTCAGACAAGTAACAAATACTTTATTCGACTAAATTCTTTCTATAATCAAGTAAAATCAAAATCCTTGAAAGATAGTCGAGTATTTATTTACGTTACTCAAATAATGATGAATCGAGTAATAAAAGAATTAATCGATTAAGAGATATTTTTGTTGAGTAACATATCCTTTTAATCTAATAATTATTCTTGAATAGAAATGTACTCAAAAGATTAATTGAATAAGAGTTATTCTTTAATTGAGTTACATCTTACTTAGTCAAGCAACATATTTTTTAATCAAGTAATTATTCTTGAACAAAAATGTACTCAAATGATTAATCGACTAAGAGTTATTCTTTAGTCAAGTAACATCTTACTTAGTCGGGAAACATATTTTTAATCAAGTAATTATTCTTGAATAGAAATATACTAAAAAGAGTAATTAACTAAGAGTTATTCTTTAATAAAGTAACATCTTGCTTAGTCAAGTAACATATTTTTAATCGAGTAATTATTATTGAACATAAATGTACTTAAATAATTAATTAATTAACCCCTCAAATACAAAATTCATTTTTTACCATTTTTCTAGAAAAAAAAATATTTTTAACAACTCAAACAAACTAACTGCATGGTTTACCCATTTTACCAGATTTGACCAATATTTTATTTAAAAAATAAAAATAATTAAATACTAAAATATCCTCACACACTTTAAACCCACAAACCATGCAAATACCAAAATACCCTCACCCATACTCAACCCCACAAACCATTCACACCCTCTCCCTAAACCTAATAGCATCTATCTCTCACCATTACTGTCGATGTCAAACTCATATTCATTGAACGATGTTAGATTTTGGTGTAGATTTGTGATGAAACCTGGTGGGTTTCAAAAATGACATGGTCGTCGATTGTTGAGAACGAAGCCCAACCTTTGGGCTTTCCTTGACCGTCGGGCTTCATTCTCGGTGAAGCCAATGAAGCCCGACAGCTCGTAGCGATCCTGACAAAGCCCGACCGTCGAGGACAAAACCCAACCGTCGAGCCTCATCCCCTGCATCCCACTGTTGCACAGTGTATATACACATTGTTGCACAATGTTTCTTTAATAATCTTAAGTGATATTATGAAATCTGAATTGAATCCCAATGTGAATTATTATTTTTTTTTTTCTTATAAATGGCTAACCAACAGACTAGGCAATTTACTTATGTTCATGCTAATTGAGTAATACTGCCGGGAACACGGGTTACTATGCACTACAGGATCAAACATCTCGATGCAATTCATTGTGCTCTAGATTGATATAAGTTATTAGATAGATTCGTATAAGGCCTATTAGGACATTTTTTGGAGATCCCTCTATCCCTTCATTTGATTGTATCACAATTGATATCTCATGTTCTAGTTATGGAAGTGACATTTTCAAGTGCCCGCCATGATGAAATATGGTTCGAAATTGGCGACACGCCATATAGGTATGGGAAATAAGAGTTCATACTTATTAGTGGACTCCAGTTTAGGATGATTGATAAGGAGAGTCTTGAAGTGAGGCATGTTTAGCCGAATAGTATACGTGCACAACTATTTCCATCGCACAAAAAATGAGTGTCTGAAGACGGTATGAAATTACTACTTAGTACCAAACATAACCTGATTTTAGAAAATATCCTTAAACTAGTTTCCATCTTTGTGGTCAACATGCTATTGTTGGGTCAGGATGAGCGTGTACAACTAGAAGATTTCTTGTGGACTATGGCTAAAGATTTACACGCATTTGAGGCGTTCCCTTGGGAGACGTACGTCTATAGTAAGAGTCAATATTACATCCGGCTTATCACGAGTGATATGAAGCTAATTGGTGCTATTAGGAAGAAAGTCAATATTTATGGTTTTGTGCGGGCATTTCAGGTACAATCAGTAATATGTTTCTTTTCGTATTATATTACATTACATTATTGTATATGATTTATCTATACTAACTAAAGGTTTTTGTTTTTTTATTTTTTATTATAATTTTTCTGCTCTTTACAGTGATGGTTGATTGAAGCATTCCCATAGATTCAGAATAAATGTGTAGTCAGAATATTTGACCAAGTCATTCCCAAGTATAGAAAATGGTTATTCAAAGAAAGGCCACAAGTAAAAAATTTCTACGATTGCCTTAAGAATGATGTAAGTGTGCAACCTAACCTAAATTTTGTTTATTTTTTTAGATAATATCTATTTAAATAATACGATTTTGTAGGCAGAATAATTGAGTCCGATGCTCGAGCCCACCGATGCTGAGAGGGAAACATATTTTTGGAGGTCCTTTAACCCTTAACACTCAATTGGAGTCAATGTCTACAAATTTGGGGGTGGATGGGGTGATGAGGAAAAAAATAAAGGTGGGGATGAGAAAAAGGCAAGTAGGATACATGAAGATGAGAAAGGATAGTGAGAGGATGAGGAAGATGTTGTACATAAAGAGGCGAGATCAAAAGTTAGGCAGGAGGGAGGAATTTCTTAACAGTCTGCACCACAACCAGTATGAGACTGGGGTATGATTATTATTATAATAATAGTTTTAATTTATATTTTTTGTAATTATTTTTAATTTTTATTTTATTTTATTTTTTTGCCTTTTGCATATCACTAAGATGCTGACTTTTAACGCTTGTAACATTGCGAATGATGGACGGGAAAATGAGTCAGATGAGAACACGGTTTGATTGAAAAATGGGTCAAATGAGGACAAGTTGCGATTAAAAAAAGGGTTGGCAACATTAGAGAGGGGGCAGGCAACAATATGTATTCATCTACGCGTCTAACATATTGACGAGTACTCAAATCATAATAACCCATATCACATCAATGATAGTGATGAGTAGCACTGAAGTGGTGATTAGATATATCATATGTCTAAAGTAAAAGTTCCAAATTTACTTTTATACGTTTTACATACCATTCTGAAATACTATTTTATAACAATTAGTTTTTGTACAGTTGTAGGAGGAGAAAGTGGTTAAGGTCAGCAGGCGACTTGTGCAAGATAGATTGTCATTGTAGTTTCATCAACCACCTTACACTAATCCGACCCAACCGAATAAGAGAAAGATGGATGTCTCGGTGGAGGCATTTGGTCAGTACAAGTACAATTTTTCTATTTACACTAACAATAAATTATAATTCTTTATTATTGTAGTTGTGACACCGATTGCCCTCTCGATCTATCCTCGGTTGACTTTTGATGCATAGACGACAAGAGCGAATAGTTGGATGGGCATCACATTAATAGTTACATGTGTTACCTAAGGCATATACAATTTGAGTTTCGTCTTCTATACGACACAAACTACACTATCATGTCGATCAAGTTATTTATAAGTGCTGCATACATCTTAAATTACTCTCTTTTTTTGTTGTATCATAATTTAGTATGTGATCAATGTTTTTATTTTATTTTGCAGGCATCTATAGCAAAATTTTGGGGGGAAAATATGAGGGGACAACGGGAGGGTTTTCGCGCTTTCTATTGTGACTATCCCGAAAAATTGGGTCAGTTTCATTGATGAATGCACTGACAAGAATCTACTTTGGTGGATGGTTGACTATGTAAGTGTTATTTAATTTTACTTTATTGATGATTTCTGAATGACTAACATATTGCAATAAATGCAGGTGTTGCTTCCGTGTAATTATCAAAATTATCATTGATTTCTCATCAAAATTTGTTTGAAAAATAGAAAAGTTGTCATATATGACTTTTACGCCAAGAGTGAAGATAGCTGGATGATCAAGGTAGAATCCATAAAACAACCAGTGAGCCTTCTACCTATTTTGCTGAAGAGCAATGCATATTATGAGCATGTAACCGTAATCGCGACTCTAGATAGAGAATGGGATGTGAAAAGTACTAATCCTCAAAAGGTGTCTTAGCAAAAGGACTGGTAAATTAACTAAAATAGAGTCAATTGAATTAAAAATATAGTTATGTTGTCAGTTGAAATGACAATTATATTAAGTAAGTGTTATGTCTAATACAGGGCCAGCTGCGGATGTTTCGTTATAAAATACGTCGAGGACATCCTCAGGCATAATGAGGATCGTTGGCAGATACAATCTACTCCAAATGTCCGTACTCTCTATAGGTAGATTAGAATATTTTTGCATAGACATAGTACTATAGTAGCGATGGATTAGGAGATTTTGTTGTGTGATTAGGATTTTTCATCTAGTTCAAGTGATGTATATTTTGTATATAGATTACTCAGTTGATGATTTTGCATATATGATGTGGTTTGTGTTGTTGTTGAGGGTAAGGAATAAGTGGTTGTGTGGTGGTGGATCTTTAATGCAGGTTCATGTTAGTGTAGATGCTCTAGACCTAATCAGATTGGGCATGTTATACACTGACAATTGTAATCATGTTATTATTTGAATAAGGAGTTGTTCAAATTTACAAGAAGTCATTATATTAGTTTCTTGTTATTATTTTAATAACCGAATGAAACTAGATAGAAGTCCATATGATGTATACTGTGATTAATCTATAAAGATGTGAGATGATGCATTACAGTTTCTAGATGTCATTAAACGTTCCAAGTCGTAACAATGTCAAGAATGGACATTGACAATTGCAGTAAGACTTGTATGTGCTATGTTTTTACTATATGATAGCAATGGGGGTCTCACACCCACAGGCATAGGGATGCCTAGACAAGTATATAGGTGACCAATGTTGTAGAAGGTGTCACTGGACATGACTCGCCATGAGAATCCATTTTGGTTATATGTTGATGGAATTCTCATACGAGATGGGTGTAACTAATCCTTAGACCTGAGGTTGTCACGGTCATCTCATAAGAAAATCGGTATGCTTTGACATCGTTTCGATGGGCTTAGATAAAGGCTGCATGTGGGTGATCGTTGGGTATATCGTGAGGCTTATGGAGATGGGTGCATAGCCAAGATGGGACTCGTCTATCCCTTGATAAAGGATGATGTATCTAAGGCGCCTTCGGTGGATATTTACTTTAAATCCATGGCCATGGTGAAAGAGATCAATAAGGAGTTATTGATTCACTTTCTATTAAGTGAAGATATCCGGAAGACCGAAGAAAACTCATGTGATAGTTATCAAGCAACACATCGCCATACTTGAGATCACATAAGATACATTGACGAGAGGATCGAATTACACGGTAACCATGCTTGTGAAAGGTTATTTGCGGATTATGAATCCTTTTGAATAATTAGGTAGGCATGACGCTTTGCTAGAGGCCAATATTGTCTTATGTGTTCGTACCGACACATTGACAATATATTCAGAAGCCTAATAAGTCATACGCAATAGGCACGGTCCCTGGCTTAAACTAGGAGAGTAAACGTATGGTTAAGTGGGACACTTCGGCAAGAAGTTGTGCCGTCGTAGGTTCTCACGGAAATAAAACAAATAGACGTAATGACGTCGATATGACGAGGATTCGTTATAATGGAAAGAGTTTCCTAAAATGGCAATTAATTAAATTAGGAAGGAGTTTCTAATTTAATAATTTTTTATTTGTTGGAGTGGCAAATAGGAAATAAAATATATTTGGGTTTAAGTTAATATTTGGACTAAATTTGATTTGGGTCAAATATTAAATTAAATATTATATTTAGACTAAATTAGATTTGGGCCAAATATTAAATATTAAATATTATATTTGGGGTTGAATTAGATTTGGGCCAAAATATTATATTTAAACCTATAAAAGGATTGGACCATTTAATTATAATCCTAGTTAGAGTAGAATGAACCCATTTAATTTAAATTCATAATTGGACTAAATTAAATGGGCCGGCCCATATCCATTAGGGTTTAAGAAACCCTAGAGCTCTTTATAAATACCCATTTATGGGTTGCCCAAATGATAGGGGTTTTTGGTGTCGTTTTTCAAGAGTTGAAAAACGTATTGCCACTCACTCTTTCCCGTTTCTTTTGGCATCAATACGAAGCGAGGGTGTTCTTTTTCCGTCCATACACAAGCCGTAAAAAGGAGAATGAGCTAGCACTCTTATTCCGCTCTCATTGCCAACGGACACGTGCCGCGTATCACGAGTTAGAGGCCGGACGCTTGGATGGCTCGAATCCGCGAACGACTCGATAATCTAAAGGTTAGATTTATTTATTTATTTGTTTATAAATAATTTGATTTCGACGTTGATCCAATCGCCAGGATCGGGATAAGGTTCAAAATTTTTGAACTACGCTGCTTGCCCCGTAGCGATCTTGCTTTCCTTTTAGTTCAATGGCTGGAAATAAGAGAGATTCTCTTAAAATTTTTTAAAATTTTAATTATCTAAATGTAAACTCCAAATAAAAAAAAAAATATATCCCGCAAAGTATATGGCTATCGAATTTTGTATTTGAGAAAGAATTAATTTTAGTTATTGCAATTTAAAGAGATCATAAATTTTAAATTAACAAAATTCATTTTTGTGTTTTAAATAAAATATAGAAGGTATTAACCAAAATTGATTTTTGTTTTCCAATACTATTTCTTCAATTGTGCATATTGAGTTATAATTCTTAAAAAAAAATTAAAAATTGAAATAAATTGTATCACTAGGTTTAGTGGGCCACTAAGCCTGGTTGACGGGGTTTAGAGGCTAACTATATCCGAAACTAAATTTAAACCACTTCTTTATTTTTTTATTTTCTGCTTTTCCTAGTTACCTAATAGGCATAAAATGAAATTATTGTTTAAGAATTGCACTTTTATTTGGATAAAATAAAAAAACATATGAAATGTTTATAGTTAGTAGTTAGAACAATTGATCATGTATTGGTTGATAGTCACCTAATGGCATCCATCCCACAAAGTGATCGATTTTATTCTTTGTTGTGCAGTCTATGTTCAATTAACCTGGATAATGTAATTATAGACCATTTTAGTGGTAATGGAACCCACAGATTGGAAGAAAAAAATAAAAAATGAAAAAATTGGGTTTAATGGGCCACTAAACCCGAAACTTAATTTAAACCACTTTTTTTTTTTTTTTTTGCCATGGGATTTTCTTAGTTACCTAATAGGCCCAAAATGAAATTATTGTTTAATAATTGCACTTTTATTTTGATAAAATAAAAAAATATCATAACATGATCTTGGTACAATATTCATGGTCAGTAGTTAGAACAGTTGATCATGTATTGGTTGATAGTCACTTAATGGCATCCATCTCACCAAGTGACTGATTTTGTTGTTTGTCGTGTATTCTATGCTCAATTATCTCGGATAATGGAACTACGAATCATTTTAATGATAATGGAACCTACGAATTGAAAGGAAAAATAAAAAAATCGGGTTTAGTGGGCCACTAAACCCGAAACTAAATTTAAACCACTTCTTTGTTTTTTTTTTTTTGCCATGGGGTTTTCCTAGTTACCTAATAGGTCCAAAATAAAATTATTGTTTAAGAATTTCACTTTTATTTGAATAAAATAAAAATATATCATAACATCATCTTTTTTCTTCTCTTTCTTTACATTTATTTAATTAAAATTTAAAAAAGATTCAGCAGAATCTCCCTTATTTGCGGGCCATTGAATCTACATTAGAGATTCAGTCTCTCTGTCCAACAACACACTACCACACAACCTTTCAATCATTAGTTAAAAGTTTAGGTGAACGAAACCAAAAAATTACAATTATTAATATATGAATAAATTTCAGTTTAAATACTAATGTAAAAATTAACATTCATTTTTGAAAGCTGACAAAAATATATTTGATTGATACTGTGTCAAAAGCCTTTTGGTCATCATTTTTCTGTCGTGACAGTGATTTTTGAGCATTGTTGAAACACGAAGGATCATATAGTCAGTAAGAAATCTATTAAGACTATAAATGCAAGTAAGAAATCACATTATTGTTAAAAAGATCTAACAACTATTAATAACATAAGTGATGACATTATACCATACATGAATGACTTCATGTCTATTGATTGTTTTTATCATTTTCAATATTATCATCACTTGGAACGAGTGTATCCAGTCTCTTTGCAAATATTGTATTTTCGGCTTGCCCTTGCAACAACCCTGTCAGCGACCCTAGATTCCTGAGTAGAAGTCGTGCTCGACTCTCCGATAGAGAAAGTCCATTCATTAGGGCAACTAAGACGGTTGTGTCTCTGTGCACTACATTTTTCTCATTCTTTCATTCGACGAGCTTTCCCAGCGGAAGGAATTTGACCCTCTCTCGATCTACCCAGTTGTCTTTTTTGTATGGGTGAGAGTACAACCACACATTTGACGTACGCAGGAATAACCCAAGCGGACTTGCTAAGGAGAGGATTGATGGGAGGTGTGACTGCACTCTCACCCTGCAATTAAAATACAAAACAAAACACAATAAACATTTTATATTTTTTCTTTTATTTTGGTGAGAGGTTTATACTCATCAGTGTACGAGTGCAGTTGTAGTCTAAATTTAAATTTATATTTTCTGTATGAGTCTAGGTCGTCCACTGAGAGATTTATTTATGGCAAAAGAAAAAGAATGTCACACACACGCACACGCATTTGGATGAATTGACAACAAGATTTTTTTATGAATTTTTAAATAACAGATACTAGGAAGTAAAGCAAGACAGAAGTTGAAATAAACGCTAAATGTGAGGATATTAAATTGGATAGCACTTGAGTTAAGATAATTTCAGCACCAACCCGTTGATTCCCAAATTTTAGCAGAAAAGATTAGCAACATTAATTTAATTTCATATATGAGGGTTTGTTATTAAATGCAATTAGAGATAATGATAATTCTAATTTAAGCAATCCCCATACATGATATGCGGGATTCTAATTTAAGCAACTACCATAAATCCAATTGCAATTAATACACAAAACAACTAAAATAATTATTCGGGTTTGGGTATGATAGCGTTTCCAATTCTAATAACTCCTATGCATGGCATTAAAGCTCTAAGTTAGGCTTACGCTCCAATTCAAACTTAGTGATTTGCATAAATTTAAAGACAAAAATTAACCGGCCATTTAGGCGATGGATAATAAAGTAACAATAAATGACATAAAAATTCAAGAGAAGAAAAAAAAAAGTAAGATCACAAGAGAAAATAAGAGAGAACAAAAGCAATTCTCAAAGAGAGAATTATAAGAAAACAACTAGGTTTTGATTCAAGAATAATAATCACCTTTACAAATGCAATCAAGTGAGCTATTTATAGCACATAAGATGCAATACAAACCATACAATTTCAATTATTCAACTAGATATAATTATATATAATGGGCACTCACACACTTAAAGTTGAATGAATTTTAGCTATAATACACACTTAAAGTTAAATGGATTTTAACTAAAAAAAACACACCTAATAAAGCACTCATAAAACAAATATTTAAAAATAAAAATAAATTTCTACAATTGGGTTTTGTTTTGTCTTCATTAGGATTAAAAAAATACATAAGCCTTCATTAGGATTAAATGCTTGGGCCTTCTCCAAATGATGTCTTCTATGGGCTTTTCAAATTGGGCTTCAATTGATTTGACATATGGCTGGGCTTCCATGGGCTTTAATTAACATTCCTCAAACTTTAATTGCCCATGATTTGGACTTCATGCATGGCTGCTTCATACTGCAAGCAAGAAATTCAATATATGTATTATTAAATTATATATTATGTATATATTTATATAATATATTATATTGTATATTATATACTTATATATTATATAGATGCTCCACGCATGCACTCCATTGAGTATATGTATTATATTATAATATATATTATATTTACATGTTTATTATAATATATTATATTATATATATATATATATTACACATAACTATTCAATTAAACCAATTTAAAATCAAAACAGGGGTTATAACTATAACAAAATTTTAACAAAATTAACCACTAATCAAGGTGCATATGCCAGTCTAACCTAGTTTGTAGTGTAATATTAATGGCAAAACGTATGGTAGTGCACCTGCATTAAACTATCACGTAGGACAAAAAAAGACAGAGTCTTAATATATCATATTAAATAATGAACGTAATAAGTAAAGCAAAGTCAAACCATGATATCTACTAGCAGCAACTGCATGAAGACACGACAATTGATCAAGGTCCCACTTACGACAACTCCATGTCCTTAAGACAATGTCAACTATCCCATCGCCTTCCTTGGCATGATTCACGAGGTACTTGTTCTCGTGTATTACAAGAATTACATGACATCCTCAATCTAATGTTTTGTCATGGACAAAGTTGATATGTGCCAGTGCAGTAGAGGTAACATCAGTTTCGAGTTTGGTAGCAGAAGCACACATATCACTGAATTATTTTTGAAGCATGTCTCAGAAATTCATGTGCACTTGTTATGAGCAACCGACGTACTTTCATCATGCATTTATTGAGAGACTCGGCAATATTGGTGGTCATCATGAAATATCTTCTTATCGGATAATAGGCATGTGACCACTTTTTCAATCTTGCTTCCACCAATATTAGATGCGTCTGAGGATGCATCAACTAAATTTCTACCAAGTATGTATCACACTATACTGGAGTGTAGCTGTATGCAACACGATAGAATACATCCATCACATCCTTTCGCTATCTACATTGTCTTTTCAGGTTTTGCTTAAGGTGGAAGAAACAAAAACACATGTGGGACAGAAAGGAAGACATGGCTCATCACATTCGCAATGCTTTGGTGACAATCGGATACGATGACCAAATCATCCCGCACATCGATAGACACTCTTAATTTCGTCAAAAACCAAATCCATTATCTGCTAGACTTGCCATCTCTTAATTCAAAAATGATGGGATAAATCATCTCCTCCCCATATTTGCAAGTGGTGATGAAAATCACCCATTTGTATTCACTTTTCAAATGGGTGGAAACAACGACAATAATCAATCTTATATAAGTTCAAAAACCCTAAAAGGAAGCTCTAAGCACAAAAAATGAATATAAGAAATAATTATTTTCACCTGTCTCTATTGTCGTGGTATTATCAATATTTGTTTCTTTTAACATGTGAAAATATGAGAATAATTGTTGAAATGACTCATCTGCATTGCCATAAGCGAGCCTCTTTGTATATTGTAAAGACCTTCAAGCTTTAATGTATATGATCTGCATACCATGCTGCTTCAACAACTTTCTCATTAGCATTCCAAGTGTATATTTACCACTCGCCACTCTTTCTGAAAACAAACTTCTGATGACAATAGCCTTCATACTTCGAAAATGTGAATCGTAGACATTCAGAGCATATGTGTGACTCAACATAAACTTCACCACATGTCAAAACGAACAACCAGGTCTGCATCTTGCACGAAATAGAAACTTGCAGTTCACATCCTACAACCTACTTCAAATTGAACTATTCACGAACGTCTGATTCGATAGTCCATCTTCACATCAACACAATAGTATTTAAAGGCAAAAATCAGTTCCTATATACTTTTAAAGAGTGTGTCCTGGTAAAAAATATAAGCCTAGTAGGGAGTTGACACTTCGGGTCGCGTTATCTCAATTGTATAATTTTTTACACCAGAAATGATCCAGTTCTCTTGTAAAGGGTTGTCCTCAAATTATAAACCTAAAAATTTTACTTCTGGGTACTCCAGACTAGCTCTTCCTTCATCATCACCACTACTATTATCACCATTATCATCTATTTTATTATCACCATCATCTATGTGTGGAGTGTCATTTAACAAACCAGCCATACCATATATACCAAAATCATCGTTCCGCAATGAACTATGTGTGAATGTAAGTGGAATGACAATAACTGAATCCTAATTACCACCACTATATGAAGGCAATTGGTTTCTTGGCTGACTATGTAGGTTAGAAACTCCAACATATTTGCAAATTGTATCAACATATATCACTTTATATCTGGTTTCATTGAACATAATAAACCTGATACCATGATAGTCCTTGATAGGGAACTTACTAGCTAGAAGACTGCTTGAGGGTTCTATTATAAAATAAATGTTGATGTAGTATCTTGTTTTATTAATTCTCATCATTGTATAAACAATCTCAACAAATTTAGTAAAAGTCATATTCTTGTAGCCGCCCCTCATCACATCTTATTACCCTCTATATACTTATTATCATTCCATTTCTCATTCCACACGATAACCAACGAGACATTACCATAGATGCAACGGCCCACACACTCACACAAGTCGGTAACCCATACTGGGTTTAATGAGGCTATTAAACTCGAATTGGGTTAAATTCCCCAATTAAACCCAGTCCTAATTATTAATAAGTTGAAATGTTTATTTACTTTTTGAAATTTATATTTTATTTTCTTTTTCTCAAAAAATAAGTTGTACGTACAATTCAAATGCATAATTTTTTATTTATAAAACAATAATCTTATTATTAATATCATCTTATAATTTTAACTAAATATGTAGTTTATGAAAAAAATTAAAAATCATGCTAAAAAAATTTATGAAAAACTTTGAAGGATTTTAATATAACATATTTAGGCACAAATGCTGGCTTTTAGGTGTTTAGTTTTAATTTAATTTTTTAAAAAGTCAAAATTATTTTTGTTAAGGAATATGATAACATGAAATTATTTTACTAACAATCATATATTGAATAATACATCAAATGATTTAGACAAGTACTATTAAATAAAAATCATACATATAAGGACATATAAATTAAGATTTACATAATTAAAAAAAATTTAAACCCGATCAGGTTTAGTGGGAAACTAAACCCACTAAACTCGATTATGATGTGCAGTTTCAAAAGTTTTTTGTACACAAATCAATCAAATTTGAAATGATATCTAATCAAAATATGTATTCTACTCACAATGACAATTATTCTACACAACTTAATAAGTAATGTGAACACAAAAATAATTGAAAAAACAAAACAAATAGAAATCATAATCGATATCTTTAAATTGATTAAGAATGCTTATTGGAAAGAAAGAAATTTGGTGAATGCAGCTTTAATAAGGTCCTAACTGCGATTGATGAAGAAGATTGAATGTAAGAAAAATGGTTGATTTAGGTGATTTCGACAATAAAAAAAGTCAAAGCATAAATGTTGAAAGAAAGATAATACGAAAGAGATAAGGATATTTTAATAAATAAAGTTAACAGTAATATGAGTTTTTCATTTTAAATCTCAATAAAAATATTTTAGGTATCTTATATAAAAATAGTTATAAAGTATAATTAATTTATTTAATTTAGATAAAAATATTTTTTTCTATAAAAAATAAAAAAAATTATATTTTTATTTTAAATTAATTATAAATTCTTCTCTCTTTCTCAATAAAATATCAAAACTTTTCAAAAAAAAAAAAAAAAAGGAATGGAAAGGCAATGAATATAAGACGGATATTCGCATTTCTAGGGTTAGGGGTTTTTTTATATTTTTTTATTGTGTCTGGGGACGTACGAATACATAAATAGCCCCTTTCCTCTCCAATCCTTCTCGCCGCTTTACTTCTTGCTTCTTCAACTTCAAGTCGCCGAAGCTTTCATTGCTGTCTAAATCACAGAGCGAAGATGGAGCAGACCTTCATCATGATCAAGCCCGATGGCGTCCAAAGAGGCCTGGTAAACCCTGTATCCTTTCCGTTTCTCCCCGTCTATTCCGGTATCATACTTCAGATGTACAAATACATTAACGTAGATATCTGTGCTGATCATTCAGAGGATGATCGGAACAGCTATTCCAGTTCTTATATTTTGCGAAGCGCCCGAACTGTTGTTTAGATTTCTGGGTTTTATTTATTTTACTCGAGCTCTTGTGCTGTTTGGATGCAGAGAAAGTATTTGAGTGGGAAAAAAACTTTAATATCTATTGCCGTTTAGTCTTTGGGAGTCCGAAGATGAATCAAACTCTTTCTGGGTTTCAATTTCAGCCAAAGTAATTGTCGGTTGCTTAGATCTGGTGTCGGTTACGGGGAAAAGGAGAAAGAAAAGTTTTAGGCATGTAATCGCATTAAAAGACACAGGGAGTCAGTTTATTGTACTTTAGGGAGCCCAAGTGGACACCTATGCTCAATTGAACTGGGTTTTGTGTTTTCTTTTTCTTGGAAGTTGAAACAGTAGTTTTAATGCTATTTCTTATTTTCTTTTGTTTTCTTGGCAACCAAACGGGGTTCTTTTAATCTGTTCCTGGGCCATACCCGTGGATGTCTTACGCTGTAGTTTATACCTCTTGACTCTACTCTGATGTTTGTGGCAACATATATGGCTTCTCTTATTTATTTATTTTTTTTGTCCCTCGTCGTTAAATCCAATAACGTTATTATATTTCAGGTTGGCGAGATCATTGCTAGATTTGAGAAGAAAGGTTTCTCTCTGAAAGGTATATTTTTCTTTTAGGATTTGCTTAATAATATAATCTGGTGAAAAGGTTTCAGATTGTTATACATCAGTTTATAATTTGTTGGAAGAACATAGATATCAATATATGAGTTGTTCGTAGGCTCTAATTCAAGCTGTCTTTTGAGTGATTTGGTTTTGAAAATGGGACCACAAATTAGTCATTTCCAGATGTCTCTCTCTGTGATGATGACTTTAATTATTTGGGACTCACTTATTGCTTACCGGCCATATTGTTATGGATTCACTTGAGCTAAGCCCTGTCATTTGATACGATCCATTGCTTTACCCTTTACCCGTCTTGGTATGTGAAGTTGTTTGTAAGTTGGTCTTTCCTTGGTTTTGCATTTAGGTTTGAAACTTGTATCTGTGGAGCGTGCATTTGCTGAGAAGCACTATGCCGACTTGTCCGCAAAGCCCTTCTTCAATGGCCTGGTTGAATACATCATCTCTGGTCCTGTTGTTGCAATGGTTTGGGAGGGTAAGAATGTTGTGCTAACTGGTCGGAAGATCATTGGAGCTACAAACCCCGCTGACTCTGCTCCTGGCACCATCCGTGGAGATTTTGCCATCGAAATCGGCAGGTAACTTGCTGCTCCCTATCAAACAGGAAACTCGTTCGAAATATGTACTAATACATTGCAAGTCTTCTATGATACCATGTCACCTTGCGTGAAAACCATATGTGATGCTTTGCGATTCCAGATCATGTTTACGTACTGTGTCACAACTTTCAAAATCTCGATACATCGCATGACATGATATGATTTTTTGGTTACATCCATGGGCCCGACTCGAATGCAAGTGCAATCTCTATTCGAGAAAATACTTTTTATCTTTCAATTTCACAACATTGTGCTGTAAAATACTTGTGGGTTTGGGGCATTAAGACCCTAGAAGGTTGAATTGAACTATTGTGTGAAGTTGCTTATATGGGGTTTTGGGTTGCAGGAATGTGATCCATGGCAGTGATTCAGTTGAGAGCGCAAGGAAGGAGATTGCTCTGTGGTTCCCTGAAGGCGCAGTGGCGTGGAGCAGCAGCCTTCACCCTTGGATCTATGAGTGATTTTGCTTCTGAGAGTCAGCTAGCAACTCTCTCTTTGTCTGTCTCTGTCTGTGTCTCTGTCTGTTTGTGCGTTTAGTTTTGGTTAGTCTGTCATTTGAGACTGATATATGAGGCCTCATATTTAGTGCTGTTTTATTGACAGTGATGAAGAAACCATAAGATGGGCGTTTGCATTAAATTGGAAGTGAAAAGGGTTCCCTCAATTCCATCTTTCCCCTTAGAAGCCAAAAGATATTGATAACTGAAAAAATTAAGCTTAGCAGAACTTTTAAAATCTAGAACTAATTAGACACTCAACTTTGATGCTTGGTTGATATTCTTCTTGATCCTATTTATATGGTATTCATTGTTCACGTATATTTCATTATTTATATGAATTTTAATACCATGATGATCCGTATATGTTTTACTATCTATATTAATTTGAAATTTGAGATTACAAGTAAAGATCAATTTTATTAGGGCTAGATTTCACAAGTCACCCCTAAGAATTACTTGAATTACATTGACTATCTCCTAAGTTTTATGACGATGAATTACTTATTTCCTACTATTAACAAACAATTGTTAATTCTTTATAAATCTCCAACAGTCCCTACTCTTTCAATTTTATTATAGAAAGAATTAAAAAAAAAAATTACAGCAGGTCAACCGCTACCTGCTTTCTGGGTTCAAATTTTTTAAAATCAAACTAAGAAAAGTGTTTGAAGACCTTCGATTCGAACCTGTAAATGGGTTCAAACCCTATTAGGTTCTCTAGAATCAAAGAAGTCAAAAAGCTTCAAATTTTCTAGAATGAAAGAAATTGAAGTTCAAATTAAAGATGTTTGATTGTGACGTGGCAAGAGAAAAAGAGTTGAAAAATAAATTAATAAACGAATCAACTTAGTTTAACTTGAATAACCCATAACCCGGCAAAAAAGGCCGTGGAAGGCCCTGCAAAAAACACCCCCGCGACCCTACCGCAAGGACAATGCCTGCAACTCAGTCGCACTACGCAGGCGACCTCGTGGCCCTTTAGGTTGCATGAAAACGAAAACGGAAAACGTTTCAGATAAAAAACAGAAATACAGAAACGACATTCTTAAAAAAAACTAGGAAACGGAAATGCGAGGAAAACTATAAATTTTAAAAATATAAGAATTTTTTTATAAATATAATTTTTAATATAAAAAAATATTCAAACATAAATTTTATAATGTATTAAAAATATATATATAAATATATATACATATATATATATTGTTAACTTCACATATGTATATATATATATATATACTGTTAGGAAATATATGTTGCATAGATTGTTAAGAGAAGGAGAAGAAGAGGAGAAATCGTTGGGAGAAGGAGAAGAAGAAAAGAGGGAAAAAGAAAGGAGAAAGCAGGAGAAGAAATTGCTGGAAAAGAAGGAGAAGAAATTGCCGGAACAAGAAGAAGAAAAAGAAGAAGAAAATAGGGAAAAAGGAAGGAGGAAGCTGCTGAGTGAAATTGCTGGAAGAAGAAGAAGAAAAGGAAGAAGAAGAAGAAAAAGAAGAAGAAAAGAGGGAAAAAGAAAGGAGGAAACTGTTGGTGCGTGCAACTTTGCTGGGCGGCTGGAAATGCATTTTCGGTTATGTTTTTTAAATTTTGAAACAGCCCGAAACTTTTTAAAAATTACACAAACGTCTCGAAAAACGTTTCGGGTCGTTTTTCGCGTTTCCGAAATGGGAAACAGTTCGAAAATGCCGAAACAGCAGCTCCGAGCCGTTTTCGTGCTTCACAAGTGGCCCTTCTACTACCGCGGGGCCAATCCTCTCAGCCCTATCGCACGGCCCCAGAACCATGCTCCGTAGGGGGCTTCCTCGGCCCCCGGGGGTGACATCGCCTGCCAGTCCTCTCAGCCCTATCGCACGGCCCCAGAGCCATGCTCCGCAGGGGCTTCCTTGGCCCTGGGGGTGACATCGTCGTCAAAATATTCTCCAAATATAATGAAAGTCTCACACAACACAACTAGTAAGCTAAATAACTCCAACATTAGAAAATATTCTAATAAAAGAATGGGATTATCCATAGGGAATTATAATTCCAAAATAGCAAAATAAACATTATGTATAAGAATTCTAATTCTAATCAGATTAGAAAAATCCAATATAGACATTATCTGTAAAAATTATAATATTAGACTATTTCGAATTACTTCATAATCCTCTAGATTCAATATTTGAACCTAGAAAGGTTTAATATAGAGAGAGATATATACTTGGGCATCACCTATCAGTGGGTTCTGTGGTCACAAGTTATCAAAAATGAGAAACAAGAGGAGAGCATAGACGAATAAAGGGAAGAGAGAGAAAGAAAGTTGGCAAGATAAAGAGGGAGGGAGAAAAACAAATTCGGGTAAAATGATAAATTTTGATGTTTCATTAACTGTAAGGGAGATCAATGCAATTTTTAAGAACACATAGTAGTCAATACATTCTCAAGGGTGATCTGAAATTGACTCTCTTATTTTTATATTTTTATTTTTGAATTTACTAAAATCTATCCACTAGCATGTAATTAAAATTTGTACATGTGAAGAGATACAAATTGATATGTGATAACATCACATTCAAGTACAAGCTTCCACCACTAAGGCAAAAGGAATAATCATAATTTGATTGAAAAAAAAATATTTTAAGTAAGATAATTATACATTTTGTATATTTGTAGAAACCATACCAATTCCATAAGAACATTATTTATTCTTTTCTTTTTTTATTGAGACCGAGTGTCAAGGGCTCTTGGATGTCATAAAAGTCATACCCAAACTTCTAGCCACTCATGAGGCTGGACTTCGTAGAGCCACTTTACCTTTAAACCCTATTTATTTATGGCAAGTAACGGCCTAATTCACATGTGAAAAATGACAACCAAACTCTAGAAGTTCGGTATCTTTTTAAGCATGATTCCCGAGAGTGACATGAGATAATTCTATGCACCAGTTCACGTTTGAACAAAGTGAACATCATGTTACTTTGCAAATCAGACCAAGATTTCTCTTGAATAAAAGGTCCCAAAATGACCTACAATGATTGGTCGAAATGTTAGTTAGGACTTCCTCTTTTTTCCCTATCAAATCAAATTAGAAGATGAACACACGGCACGGCTACAAGATTATATTGGAAAGCACAATGTAGTGGACAGAAACCATGCAATCAAGGAGAGTGCCAAGAGAAACAAGAAGCCAAGAAAAGAGGCATGCATCAAAATGAGATATGATGGCACGGAAATTGCTTACTCTAAATCTTAAAAAAAAAAAAACAAAACTAATCAAGCTATCGAGTTAGAAGGCTGTACGAGGGCAAGTCTTCAAGCCGTGTAATGTCTTCTTGCAGAAGTTCGCTTTCCAGCTGCCGGCGAGTGGCTTTCATGACCGCCTGCAATCAGAGTGGGACGCCGGGAACAGTATTATTAAAGGAAAAGACACAAGTAGTTAGCAAATGTACCAAGAGTTTGACATGTAGACGCATACTATCAAGAATTATCGCTTATATAAATCCTAGCAGAGATCAAAACTGTTTAGCATCAATTTTGCCAACAATTGCTCTTAAAACATTTCTAAGCAGGGATCAAAGTTAAGCTCGCAGATGGAGAATGATACTGTTTTAACTATGCATGACGTTCGATGCAAAGAATACTCGGGGAAAATCATGAGGGTGGATAGGACTGTTAGTGTCTGTTCCTACTAATAGTTTTGTAACCAAAGAACACATACGTTGAAGTCCATGTATGATGCACGCATGGTCAGCCATTGGTGATCCATAAGCTTGAACGTGATGCAGTAGAGAAGGTCAAATGCCGATTCATTCTCTGCAAGACAAAAAGGGGGGGGGGGGGGGGGGGGGGGGGAATGAAAGAACATTTGTAAAGAACTAATCAACAAACACAACTAAATGCCCAAAAAAGTCGCTCTACTACTATCATTCACTGCAATGTAAAAGTTTTTAACAGGCAGGGGCGGAAAAACAATGGGGCCACTGGGGTATCTGCACCCACAGTGCATCCCGAAAATTTTTCTTCAATGTGGAGCGTGGGTCAATCAAGCTTATGAATGGTGGGCATGTGCCCCCCCCACCACCTTCGCCTGCAAAGATTGGAAGAATGGTGGGCCACCTTAAAAGTTACCCCAGTAGGCTGTTTTCTGGATGTTGTGTATTGAGTTTATAGTTATTATTTCAGTTCTATATGTACTCGGTTGAAAGTGATTCAAGATTACCAAGCAAAAAAAAAAAGTGATTGAAGATTAATAAATTGAAACCTTTAAAAAAAAAAAGAATAATGCTATTGGTACACCTTTGTGTACCCTTTGGACTATATAAAGGTATATCAATGACAAAAAAGTCCCTCGTGAGGCACATAGAGACGCGTGAGGCGCATAAAAGCGAGGGATATTTTGGTCATAATATCCCTTTATGTAGCCCAAGATATACAAAAGTGATGTACATGTAGCATGATTTAAAAAAAAATGTGATGCGGTCACCGATCAAGACCCGACACAAGACTAACCCAACTCAAATCGGGCAGCCCAGAACCAGCCAAAACAGTAGCGCCATAATAGTAGCGAAACTTCATAAGTTCTAGGATTCTACTTCATGTTTGACTAGAGTTTTATTTCTATTAGGATTGTAGTTGGATTTTGTTTACAAGTATTAGATAAATTAACCAAACTCTATAAATATACCTAGAAGTTAGAGGTTATAATCAGTTCTTTTATTTAAAAAATTCCAGCAAACAAGTTCGATTTTTTCCAGCAAGCAGCTTCAGTTCTTGCGCCTAGTTGAGAGTCCAGCTTTGGTCGTTGAAGTTTGTTCTCTCAAGAGTACTTGAAACTTATTGTTTCAAGGATTTCTTTGTGTGTTTTCTTTACACACACGCTACACGCTGCGTCAGGTGGTATCAGAGCGATTAAATCAACCAATCAGATGACCAATCTTAAAGGTAACGGTAGCAACTAGCCTCCTGATGGTGATCAGGGGTTGTCCGCGGTTTGGAGAGCAATCGAAAAACAGCGAGAAGTAACTCGTACCATCTAACAGCAATTGGAGCAAATCAACAACCAATTGAGCGACCTATTACGACTTGATGATAACAGGAACCAGAACATTAGCGTGAATTAAGCCGAAGCGAGAAGACTAGCCAATAATCATGTCCTTGTTAATCCTAGAAGACCAATTATGGAAGATAGCGATGAAGAGGATGATCTTGGTCGAGTAATAGTTAACCCTGGTGGTAGAGAGGTTAAGAGGAATGCATAGCAGCATAACCATTATGGCAACGATGAGTATAAACTAAATGTTGATATTTCTACCTTTAGTGGAGATCTTGATATTGAGGGGTTCTTGAATTGAATCACTGAAGTTGACCGTTTTTTTGAATACATGAAGATCCTAGAAGAAAGACAAGTCAAGCTAGTGGCCTATCGATTGAAGGGAGGCGCACCTGTTTGGTGGGAACGATTGAGAGAGACTCAATTGAGGGAAGGCCGACATCTAGTTCAGACATGGAGACAAATGAAACAGCCATTAAGTGGTAGGTTTTTATCCCCTGATTATGAATAATACATGTTTGAAGCCTATCAAAGATGTGCACAGGGAATGAGAAGTGAATGAATATACCTCTGAGTTTCTGAGATTGATGGAGAGGAACCAATTGTTAGAAAGTG
The DNA here is from genome assembly GCF_014633365.1 of Diospyros lotus. Classification (NCBI taxonomy): domain Eukaryota; kingdom Viridiplantae; phylum Streptophyta; class Magnoliopsida; order Ericales; family Ebenaceae; genus Diospyros; species Diospyros lotus. The sequence continues at coordinate 34,356,549 of NC_068349.1, forward strand.
ATAATCAACAAGCAACTCGTTATTTGAATGGGTTGAAACTTGCTATTCGTGATAAAATTAGGGTTCAGATGGTTCTGAGTGTGCAAGAAACAAAGAGCTTAGCTTTAAAGGCTAAGTTAATGTTGAGTGAGAGAGGTCGTAATGACAACTATCACCGGTATAGCGGAAATGAAAATAAACAAACAGCTTTTGATAGAGGCAAGTCGGTTCAGGGAGCGCAACCCTCCAATCTACCTCATACAGTCAACCCTAATAAGGTTACAACGAGGGGAAACATTCAATGTACTACTTCTAATCTTCCAAAATCCCCTAATCCTTATGCAAAGCCTATTCTTTTAAAGTGTTTCAAGTGCAATGAGGTTGGACATTGATCTAGTGATTGCTCAAGAAGAAAAACAATTAACATTGTAGAAAGGGAGGAAGATGCTGTTGAAGAGGAAGTATATTGTGGGCCTGATAGGGAGGATGATGAAGGAAAGTATGGGCATGAAGAGTATACATGTGTAATGAGGAAGTTAATGTTGTCTCAAAAGAATGAAGATACTACTCAACAGCATAAGTTTTTTCGCATGAGATGTACAATGAAGGGAAAGATCTTTGATTTGATTATTGATAGTGGAAGTCAGGAGAACGTCATAGGAAGAGATGTGGAGAAGTTGCAACTAACTCCTAAAAAACATCCAAGCCCTTCAATGATTGGATGGATCGAAAAAGTTGGTGGCAAACGTGTGGATGAACGCTGCAGGGTGTCTTTCTCTATTGGTAATTACTCTGACGAAGTCTATTGTGATACTGTTGATATGGATGCTTGCCATATTTTATTTGTGAGGCATTGGCAATTTGATTTGGATGCTAAGCACTCAGGTAGGAAGAACATATATCAGCTTGAGAAAGAGGGTGTGCATTACAGGAAAAGAACCAAACCAAAGCTTCTAAAGTGGAGGGGAGGAATTTTCTTACCATCACACATAAACACTTTGAGTTTGTGAGGGAGTGTAAGGATACCCAAGAGGTTCACTTGTTGGTCGTAAAGGGGGAGAGCGTGAGTGAGCCACTAAAGGTGAATCAAATTCTAGTGGAGGTGCAGGGATTGTTGGAGGAATTCCATGATGTGGTTCCTAAGGAGTTGCCTCATAAGCTACCTCCTCTAAGGATATTCAACACCACATTATTTTGATTCTTGGTGCTAGTTTGCCTAACCTACCACACTACAAGATGAGTCCTAGAGAGAATGAGATCTTGTGGGAGCAGGTAGAGGAATTGTTATAAAAATGGCACATTCAGGCTAGTATGAGTCAATATGCAGTGTCAGCATTATTTACACCAAAGAAAGATGGGAATTGGAGGATGTGTGTTGTAGCTAGCGACTTAGCCAAGCAAGTTCAAGCGGTTTAAGAAGATGTTAAGCAAAAGTTGCACAAGGAAAATGAGAAGTACAAGGTGACAGCTGACAAACATAGAAAACACAAGGTATTTGAGGTTGGAGATGAAGTCATAGTATTCTTAAAGAAAGAAATGATTCCAGCATGAAAGCACAACAAGCTCAAACCAAAGAAGTATGGTCCCTACAAGATTACAAAGAAGATCAATGACAATACTTATGTTGTGGATTTACCTAATCATATGGGTATTTCCAAAACCTTTAATGTTGCTGATCTTTCTTTATATTTGCCGAATGCTATGTTGTCATACCCGGATCATAATTCGAGAACGAATTCTTCTCAAGTGGAGGTGAATGATGCGGTCATCAATCAAGATTGGGCCCAAGGCCGACCCGACCCAAATCGGACAGCCCAAAACTGGCCCAAACAGTAACACCGGAACAGTAGCGAAACTTCATAAGTTTTAAGATTCTACTTTATGTTTGATTAGGGTTTTATTTTTATTAGAATTCTAGTTGGATTTTGTTTACAAGTATTAGATGGATTAGCCAAACTCTATAAATATACCTAAAAGCTAGAGATTGTAATCAATTTTTTTATTCAAAAAATTCCAGCAAACTAGTTCGATTTTTTTCAGCAAGCAGCTTTGGTTCTAACACTTAGTTGAGAGTTTAGCTTTGGTCATTGAAGTTTGTTCTCTCACTGGTACTTGAAACTTATTGTTTCAAGGGTTTCTTTGTGTGTTTTCTTTATCCACGCGTTACAAGCTGCATCAAAATGTGCCCCCACAATATACTTAGGCCTAGCTATGGTTCAGTTTGAACCGTGGACCGAACCAGAACCATTCCTCTAAAAACCAAACCAAGACCGTTTTTTTGGTTTCGATTCAAAAATCGGAACCGGAACCAAAGACTTGTGGTTTGGTTCCAATTCCTAAAAATAAATAACCAGAACTAGAACTTGGTGAAGATTTATATGAGATTACAACCGAAAGCATAACAACCGATACTTTTGAAAATAATTTCGATTAATGTAAGGGGGTTAGAAATTCAAATGGTAAGTGAACTGCGTGGGCTTTGATTCCTTTAAATCCCAAAAGGATACGTAGATATAAATTAAATTACGTGATTTATATAAATTAAGTCCAAGCCTTTTTTTTCCTTATTTTTCCTATTAAAAAAATAAAGAATTAGATATATAATATATTGTACCTTTAGTTCAAATTGGTCTGAACCAAAACCGTCAAGAATCGGAACCGAAACCCAACTGTGTTTTTTCTCTATTTGTGTTAGTTGTCTAGAATGAGATAATGAAAGGTATTTGGTAAATTAGTTTTCCAACAGCTAGTTTTTTAATCATTGGAGGATTTGGCAACAAATAAGCCCTCATATAGACAATATTGTGGAAAAATAATTATGAGAGAAAAACCTAAGAAATTAACCTCTCTTAACTTGTTATTTATAATAGGCATAACGGGTCTTAAACACCTATGAGCTTATCTAATTACAAAATAAAACACAAACATATAATAATTACAATTATACTAATAATTCTAACACTCCCTCTCAAGCTGGAACATGGATATCATATGCACCAAGCTTATTAGAAATATATTCCACTCGAGAACCCTTTAGAAACTTGGTGAAGACATCTGCAAGTTGATCATTGGAGTCAACAAACTCTGTAACAATAATACCTTCAACCAACTTTTCTCTAATAAAGTGACAATCGATTTCAATATACTTAGTTCGCTCATGGAACACTGGATTGGAAGCAATGTGTAAGGCAACATGATTATCACAAATAAGCTTCATAGGAGACACTTCACAAAACTTGAGTTCGTGCGGTAGTTGTTTAAGCCAGATGAGCTCACAAGTTGCATTAGTTATAGCCCGATACTCTGCCTCTGCACTTGATCTAGCTACTACATTATATTTCTTACTTTTCCAAGAAATCAGATTTCCTCCCACAAGAACACAATACCCAACGGTTGACCGACGATCAAAAGGAGATCTTGCCCAATCTACATCTGTATAACAACAAATATCTGTGTGTCCTTTATTCTCATAGAGTAACCCTTTACCTAACACTTTTTTGATATATCTCAGACTCCGAATAACAACATCCCAATGAGAATCACGTGGAGAACTGACTAACTACACTCACAACAAAAGCAATGTCGGAACGAATGACTGTGAGATAGTTCAACATGCCTACCAGTCTCCTATACCTACCAGGGTTCTGAATAAAGCTCCCACTGTCCTGGAAAGAGTCAAACATTTGGATCCATTGGGGTGTTGTAGTTCACCATACTTGTTTTTTCTAGGATGTCAATGACATACTTCCTCTGAGAAATTGAGATACCACCTCTTGACTGAGCAACTTCAATACCCATGAAATACCGAAGTCGGCCTAGGTATTTGGTCTGAAAGTGCTAATGTAGATGATCATACCCTGTGATAACAATATCATCCACATAAACAACAAGGTAGATACATAAGGAAGAAGAATGGCAATAGAAAACCGAATGATCAGCTTCACTTCGAGTGAAACCAAAGGCTTGAACCAAAGTGTTGAACCTGCCAAACCACGCCCATGGAGATTGTTTCAGACCTTAGGGAGACTTTTTGAGTTTGCAAACTACATTAGACTCTCCCTGAGCAACAAAACCAGGTGGTTGCTCCATATAAACCTTTTCCTGCAAATCACCATGAAGAAAGGCATTTTTAATATCGAGCTGATAGAATGGCCAATGACGTGTGGCAGCCAGAGAGAAAGAAAGACGAACAGAGACCATTTTCACAACAGGAGAGAAGGTACCACTATAATCCAACCCATAAATCTGTGTAAAGCCTTTGGCAACCAAGCGGGTCTTAAGACGTTTTACCTGGACATTAGAACTTACTTTGGGAGTGAATACCCACCAGCAACCAACGGGAGTCTTTCCTGGTGGTAAAGGCACCAAATCCCAAGTACCATTCAAATGTAAGGCATAAATCTCATCTAACATAGCTTGGCGCCTATCAGGATGGGACAAAGCTTCACCTATGGTTTGAGGAATAGAAACAGAGGAAAGACTCGAAACAAAGGCACTATAAAAAGGGGACAAACGGTCATAGCATAAAAAATTATAAATAGGATGGGGATTACGAGTAAACCGTGTACCTTTGCGAAGAGCAACGGGGAGACTGTCAGGCTCAGGATCTGAAGTAGGAGGGACCACAGACGAAGAGAATGAGTTAGGGGAGTCCTGGGCTGGAGGAATGCTGGCGCCGATAGCGGGATGAGGACGACGGTGATATGTAAGAAGTGGAGGAGCCGTGGAAGGTGGACCAGAAAATGGTAGGGTAGGCGCCACAGAGGAGACAAACGGACCTGATGAGAATAGTGGAACAAAAGAAAAAGGAACGAGCAAAACCTGGTGAAGACTCTGTGAATCAGGCTGAGCAATCGAAAAGAAAGACTGTTGTTCAAAAAATGTGACATCAACAGACAAAAGATAGCAGTTTAGCTCAGGAGAGTAACATTTATAGCCTTTCTGCAATCGAGAATAGTCGAGGAAGATACACTTGAGAGATTTTGCAACAAGCTTATCCTGTCCAGGTGAAAAAGAAGGCACAAAACAAATATAGCAAAAAACACGAAGAGGAACAAAATAAAGCAGTTGTGTAGGGAACAAAAGGGAATGAGGGATTTAGTCCTATAATACTGAAGATGGCATGCGATTGATTAGATAACATGCAGTTAGAACATCTCCCCAAAATTTGGTGGGAAGATTAGTATGTAAAAGGAGTGTCCGGGCAATCTCAATAAGATGACGATTCTTATGCTCAACAACACCATTTTGTTTAAGTGTGTAAGGACAAGAGAATTATGCAAGATGCCATTAGCAGTCATAAAGGTAATAAATTGAGAAGAAAAATAATCAGGGGTAGTGACGATGATGGTAACGGCCAGGGTTTGACGGTCGTTGGAAAAAGATACACAACGATGGCTAGGGTTTTTCTCACCGGTGGCTTTGATACTATGTGAGAAAATAATTATGAGAGAAAAACATAAGAGATTAGTCTCTCTTATCTTGTTATTTATAATAGGCATAACAGGCCTTAAACACCTATGGGCTTATCCTAATTACAAAATAAAACACAAACATATAAAAATTACAATTATACTAATAATTCTAACAAATGTCAACAAACATGAAAGTGCAAGCGAAGCTCACATTCTAGAAAGCTTAAAGACAAGGTCCAAGAAGCTCAAAGCATTCGAAGGCTCAAGAGCATTCAAGTTCTTTCCTTCAAGACCCTCTACATGCAAAGCACAAAAGTATGCATGAAAAGATATTTATGTTTATGTGAAGTGAAGTTCTACAATTTATAAATGTTGTGAATGATAATTTCAGATTATAAGGTGCCCCCACTATATAAAATTCATGGATCTGCCCCTGTGAACAAGGACACAATTTCACAATGATCTTGATAGGCAGATTCTTCAAAAAGCACATGTTCCTATTCCCTTCCATGTTCAGTAACATATAAGTAAACATTAATTAGTCAATAAGGGATTGGAATCATAAGATGATGCTCTACCTGCAAGAAACTTCAAGAATGTTGCACCCACCACTGTCCGTGGTTTTACTGCAGAATTGAAGTATAGAATTAGCAGATGAATAACATTTATTTTAACCCCAGCATTTTCTAGATTCATGTCCCAAAGCTCCTTAGCAAATAAAAATGCAAACTACACCGAAGCTCCTTATGCTTCAGTAATAAAAATGTTGATAGTTGGACTGATGAACTCAATTTGGAAATGCCATGAAAATTGAAATAATACCCTTTATTTCTTGTTTAGCGTATTGTCCTTTGGGGATGCAGTGGTTGGGAAGGTTTTGGGAAGTTGAAGTTTACTTATAAATAGATAATGGAAGCCATGGAAGTGGTCATAAACACTATACCTGAGTAATATGTAATGAAATCATATGTGTTTTGTATGTAGAGGCCTTTTTTTGTGCTTTTGTTTGCTTGGTACTTATCATATGATTTAAGCCGCTTTTGTGTATTGGCTGTATCCTCCTACCGTTGCTTGTCTTGTATAATATCTTTTATGGATATATCCACACATATCAATAAAATGAATGTGATCCTAACACAATGCTGCCTACAGAAGTATAAAATACTAATACAGATGCAACAAAAATATAAAATAAGCACAATTCAACTCAATCTACAGCATAACATAATTATTTTGGATCTTCCTGGGGTGCAACGTGTGCTACGGACAGTCAAAGCACTGGTACAAACTAGGAATTCACATAAATTGTTCCTAAAAGTTCTTTGGAGGACAACTGAAGTAGGGAATCTTTTGGCCATTCGGTCAAAAACTGACAAACCAATAAAGCATCTAGAAAACTAGAATAAACAAGAAATTTGGAAACCTGCTTCAAGGTCAGGTGATTACTGAAGAAAAAAGTTCCATTTAGATCGATAAAAAATTGGTGAACTTATTGCTGCCCAGTTAAAAACTGATAAATCAGAACAATCATCCAGAAAACAAGAATAAACAAGGCAAGTGGAGAACCTGCTTCAAGGTCAAGCATCTGAATAAGCATGAATGTGATGTTCACACCAGCAACTGCAAATGGATATTCCCATATAGCCCGATCACCTTCCTGCTTTCGAAGAAGATCCTGGAAGGATTTCTGGGGAAAAAAATGACAACTCACTGATAGATGAACTCCCAGCAATATTCGATATGTTCTCGATGCATCAATTCTAACAAGCCAACAACAACAATGATAATCCCAACCCTAAATCCTACTAGGCGAGGTAGGCTATAAAAATTCTAGCTTTCCATACCTCTCTAGCCATGGGCACATGTCTTCTATAAGGCCATTATAGTTCATCTCATGTTTAAGGGTTTCCCACCAAGTTTTCTTGTTTATTTTTTGGTCATTATAGTCCATCTCATGCTTAAGGATTTCCCACCAAGTTTTATTGTTTTTATTTTTTGGTCATTATAGTCCATCTCATGCTTAAGGGTCTCACACCAAGTTTTATTGTTTTAAGGCCATTATAGTCCATCACATGCGCTTGAGGGTTTCCCACCAAGTTTTATTGTTCTTGATGCATCAATTCTAACAAACCAACAACAACAATGACAATCCTAAGCCTAAATCCTACTACACGGGGTAGGCTATATAAATTCTAGATTTCCAACCTCTCTAGCCATGGGCATGTCTTCTATAAGGCCATTATAGTCCATCTCATGCTTAAGGGTTTCCCACCAAATTTTATCACCTCACAGGTGTGTCCATTCTAGCATGTCCAACTATCTTAATCATGCCTTGCACATCTTACTTCCAATAGGCACCACTCCAATATTATTATATATAATTTCGTTTCTAATTCTATTTTTTTCTTGTTTGGGTGCAGATTCACTGTAAATCCTCATGTCTATTACACTCATATTGAGATAAGAGTTAGACTAAACGGACATTCAGGAAAAGAAAACATTTGATAAAAGTATATGCCAGATTTAAATAATTATTACAATACCACGTTATTCAATTTAAAAAATAGTGCTGATTTATCTGTGAGTTCAGGTTGTCCTTTTTCATTGTTTAGAACTCAAATCTCCAATTTCTGTTCTAGTTAAATCTTTCAAGAATATCATGCAGAAAATCTCCAACTTATTATGAGGTTGAAAGTATGAATAAGACACTTGATGTATTATTCTATTTCAGTATTCATTCTTCAATCTTCTATTTTGCATTAATGAGACTTGTTTTGATATTTGGTCTCATGCTCAGAAACTATATACTAAGGATATGTTTGTTGCTACACTATCATTAGTAATTTGTTCTATATTCAAAAAGGGAGATTCAGATATGGCTACTTATTTGGGTTGAATCCAGTCTGCTGTGGTGGGTTTTAATGCCATGCTCCCTATTACAGCAGATCTTGCGGAGCAGAAGAAACAGAGGGATAAATTGTTTATGGTGCTCACCCTAGCTGGTCTTGGGGCTGATACGGAGGGAATTCGTGCTCAGATTTTGAGTAGTCAAGCCATACCTACTACAGAAGAGGTGTTTGCTCGGATTCTTCATAGCACGCAGATCTTTGCTGAGGCTTCAGTTGAAGAGTGGTCTGTTCTTGCTTCTCAGACTCATATGGCTCTTCATCTGAATCTGGATCTGGTGGTGGTCATGGTAGAGGTGTTAGATATGACCGGGCTGGTAAACAACCTTTCTGCAATTACTGTCATCGCCCTGGTCACTACAGGGAAACTTGCTATGCTCTTCATAGTCAGCCTCCTAAGGCCAATGTTGCAGCTCCTGAAAGTGCAGAAGAGCAGTCAGTGATTCCTGATACTTCTCACACTGAGAGACCAGCCCCTACTTATGCTATTTCTGCTGAGGAGTTGGCAGAGTATCGTCAGTTGCAGGTGGCTCAGCAAGCATCCTCTCCTGTCTCTGCCCAGGCTTCTTCTTCCTCCACTATGTCATCTATTGGTAATTCTCATGTGTCTTTCATATGCCTCTCTTAGTCCTTGGATTCTTGATTGTGTTGCCTCAAAAACATTTCTGGTAATAAATCTTGACTATCTCACTTTGATTCATCTGTTTCCCTTCCTCCTATTACTGTGGCTGATGGTTCTAAGACCATTCCCCCAAGTATAGGTAAGGCTGATCCAATTTGGTCTATTTCTCTTAATTTTATATTACATATTCCTAGTTGTCCATATAATCTCATTTCTATTAGCTGCCTCACTCGGTCCCTTAACTGTTATGTATTTTTCTTTTTTTATTCTGAATCCATTCTTGCGCAAGACTGGTGTACTAGATGGATGATTGGCACTGAGAATGAATTTGAGGGACTTTACCATCTTGCTTTGCATCTATGGCAACTGCTTGTTCTACTAAAGTGGCCTCTCCTCTTCAGATTCATTCTTGGCTTGGTCATCCTCACCTGTCCACTCTTTGGCAGATGGTTCCTTCCTTGTCTTCATTGACTGTTCTAGAGTGTAAGTCTTGTCAGTTAGGCAAGCATGTCCTTTCTTATCCTAATTGTCTTAATAAACGAGTTGATACTCCTTTTAATCTTGTACACTCCAATATTTCGATTCCTAGAATAGTCAAGTCTAAACAGGGGTTCTCTTATTTTGTTACATTTATTGATGATCATTCTCATTGTACTTGGCTTTACTTAATAAAAGATCGTACTGAGTTGCTTTCTTTGTTCACTACTTCCTGTAATGAGATTACTACTACACAATTTTGTTGTTCTATTCGTATTCTTCGAAGTGATAATGCTGAGGACTATTGTTCTATAGCTTTAAGCTTTTCTCTCATCTTGAGGTATTGTTCATCAGTTCTCTTGTCCTTATATTTCGCAGTAAAATGGGGTGACGGAACGTAAAAACCGTCATCTCATCGAGACTGCTTGGACTCTTCTACTTCATATGCCTACTCTTGTTTTTTTCAAGGATGTAACTATTCTCACTTCTTGTTATTTGATTACCCATATGTTATCCTCTATTTGAATGGATCCATTCCACAATTTACTTTTTCCTCATGATCCTATCTATCATATTCCCCCTCGTATCTTTGGATCTACTTGTTTTGTCCATCTTTTTTCGCCTAGTTGTAATAAATTGTCTCCTCACTCTATTAAATGTGTGTTTCTGAGTTGCTCTATTCTTCAAAAGAGATATAAGTGCTACTCATCTAATATTGATAGATACTTCATTTTTTTTTTATGTTACCTTCTTTGAGTCTACTCCCTTTTTCTTTTCCCCATCTAGTAATTCTTCTTCCCATCTTGATGATGTCCTTCCTCCTGTCCCATCTTTCATCCTCCAATCCCAATCTCCGTTCCAACTCCTGTTGTTCCTGCTCCTCTTCAAACTTATCATCATCATTCTAAATCACCATTTACTTCAATGCCTCCTATAGTAGCTCCAACACCTCCTATTGTTGATGGTGATGTTCCTTCAGATCCATGTCTTCCTACAAATGGTGCCATTGTTCCATCTCCCTGCCCATGCTCCTATTCGCTGGGGCACACATCAACTCAAAATCCTCATCCCATTTATACTTTTGTGACCTATCATTGTTAGTCACCTATTCTGCTTTTGTACCGGCTTTTTCTTCTATTTATATACCTAAGACAGATGTAGAAGCTCTTTCTCACCCTAGGTGACGGTGTGCTATGGATGAGGAGATATCTACCATGCTGGCTAATAAGACATGTGATCTTGTTCCTATTCCCCCAGGGCAGTCTACTGTTGGTTGTTGGTGGGTATGTACTGTTAAGGTTGCTCCAGATGACACCATTGATTGTCTAAAGGCCTGGTGACACTAGCAATGAGGTGGAGGTGGGCAGTTGAAGGGGCTATAAAAGGGCATTTGAGATGCATAAGATAAATAGTGATACATGTAAACTATTTTCTTGACATCTTTACATCTTATCATCGCATTAACATGTCACTTTGATTAACTTTCTTCTTCTTATGTTACCTTTAGTTCCCTCCCTGATGAACTTTTAAACATATAAACCAAGGAAGAAAAGAATACAAAGTAATTCTTAATTTTCAACAAGTGCCTAGATGATTAATGCAGCTACCTATTCATGAGGAAGCACCTAAAAACCAGCTTACATAATATTACATATAATGTTTAGCATCCAATAGGTTTAAATATAGAGAGCAGAAAGGAGGAAAAAGAGGGGAGAGGAGGAAGAACCCGAATGTGGAATAAACATACTGGAAAATTCCTAGCAAAGTACAGCAAGTTCTCCAGTGATATAAAACCACCACCCCTACAAGAGAAACTCCATTATTAAAACAACTTAGACAGCCAAAGGGGGGGGGGGGGGGGATGACAAAAAATGATACTTAAGAAATATAAGGGGGGAAAAAAAACTGCTGCACCTGAAGTCTGTAGATGGATCTTTTCCTTGCCATCCCATTTCTTTCCACTGTTCGGATATTAAACCACAAAATTGTTCTTCAGGAAAAGCAGCATTCCACAAAGCCCTCAAAGCTTCCTAGCAAACACAATAGTAGTAATGAACTTTGAGTTTTTAATATAAACAAATGAATTTACTGCAGCAGTAAAACAAGTCAAGAGCCCATAGCAATGGAAAAATGTTTAACACATGCATTTCATCTCCATAAATTATATTGAGTCTGAGAAGTTAGGTGAATCTTGAGCAAGTGGGGCACCTGGTGTTCTTGAATTGAACCATCATAGGCAACATCTATATGATTCTGCAGCCTCTGTAAGCATTCCTCCTGGCATCATCAAAGTGAAAATTATCAAGCACTTCATGGCAGTACTTCATCATCAAATTGGACGCATAAGACAAACAGATAGGGAAAAGCAAGAGTAGATCATAGTCTAAGAACATAGAATCAAGCAGAAGTTTTTTTTTCCTTTTTTGTCTTACTTGCTCTAGCTGTTCCTATATTTTTTTCATGCATATCATTTAGGAATCATATACCAACATCCCTATTGTGAATTGGTGAACTGATTGGTCCTAAACTACAGTTGAATCTAGTTTACTAAAGTTTGTCTCATCTTAAATATTATGTCCAAAATGCAAGTTTGTTTAGATCAAGTTTCATTCATTAAGACAGCTCTGAATATTAATCTTTTCTATTTTGTGGGATAAGGATGAGAACGCTTCAGTTGTAATGATTCCAATATGCACACTTACAATGCATTCTTGAGATCTTATATATGCATGCATATTCATCATTCAACCTACCAATCACTTTCACATTTGCTTGTCATCATAACTGTGAATACCAAATCAGATGAAGTATTGCATCTGTCATTGGTATGGTACAATATTGGTACCAAATGATACTAGAGGATCGTTTTCAATACATCGCGATATACCAATTAATAATAAATATTATAAAAAAATGCATACAAATATATTACAAATGTTAGTTATTATAAAATAATACATCATTTCTGCATCACAGGCCTCTACCTCTTGAATATTTTTTATTAAATTTTTAAAGGATGAAGAAGATGATCCTGGCAAAATGTTACCTAACCAATCAGTATGTCCCTTTCACGTTAAAATGATATCTCATTAAAATATTATTATATTGTTGTGCTATATTGTATGATGTTAAATTGTTTGTTTGGTATATATTCTCAACAATAATGATGGTTTTTATGTTACTATAATGTCATTTTTATATACATATATATGTACACACATACAGAGTTTTCTATATAAAAAATGTGCATATATATATGTGTGTGTGTAAATTACACTCCCCTGAGGTTGGCCCAATTACACAGAGCATCCCTAACATCTCAGAATTTACAGTTACCCCCCTGTTAAAATAAGAGGAAAATGCATTCAGTACCCGGTTTAGGGTAAATGAAAGCAGTACCCCAGAGATTTTAAATTTAGCAATGACCTCCCTTAACCTTATAAACCTTCTTGCAGTAAACCCCTTGCGGTTATTTAACCCCAGTTAAAAAAAAATTAAATGACCAAAATACCCCAGTTAAAATTCTCCTTGTCTAAAGTTGAAACATTAATTCCTTGAATCATGTTCCCTACTGTCAATGCATTCAGCATCTAGACAGATAACAGAATGTCATTTCATTTATATAATTATCCAAAAACATACGGTTGTTTATATTCTGACATGGATATCAGGGCAATACATGGAATTCCTAAAATAATACAGATATGAAGCTAACTCCTAAAACCATAAAGAGTAAAAAAAGAACACCATGGCAGTTGAATACTTAAATGGTTCTTACCTGGGCAGGAGTCAAATCAAATGACAGGCGGGCTTCACTCTCGCTCCTCTGGGCACAAACACAAGAAAGACCTCTGCCAAGCCATGCTGCTGATCCTGCTACAACCTCAGCTGTAAAGGGCACAGCTATCACCATATGAAAATGGAATTCCAAGTCTTCAAATAGCAATCATGAGATGGCACATATCAATCAATACTTTGTTCTCCAAGACAAGGTCAAAATATCTACAAACATGCATGCTTCCTGCTCAATAATTAAGCAAAATCATCCAGACAAGTCCACCTAACTGTATATGAGGTTCATACAGTTGATGAAAATAAATCCCAGATTTAACTGTATTACACTGAAGAATCACAAGAAGGAAAGAGAAATGATTTGAAAAGTGGGGTGAAAAAAACAATGATAAGACAGAAATAAATAGAAAATAAGAACATATCTACTAGATAAGCTGATAACTGAGAAACAAAGGTTTAGTCAAGTTTAAAAAGGAAATTTTATTCGGTTAGCAAGGTCATTGTGGCAGAGGCAGATAATGTCTGCCAAGAAAAGTCACTCATGTATGTGACACATAAATTTTGAATCACAAAGAAATAAATGTCTACACATAAACAACAACCATTATAAATGAAAGAAAGTGTATTTTACCACCCCAAGTCATGTCAATAGAACAGATGAAAGAAAGTAAGTTCAAACAACAAACAAAAAAATTGCAATAAGTATGCTAAATTTGGCAGCAAATATTTCATTCAGCCTATTGGTCTATAATGGTATATATAATGTCAATGAATACTCAAGGTACAATATAGGCCATAAATTAATAGGATTTTAGAAACAACTTATTAGAATCATAGCCCTGGGGGGTGGGGTGTTAGATTTCATAGCCCTGGGAAAGGGATATAGACGCAGGTTATGAGCCTATCTTATTTATTTGCTACATACGGCCCTTTTTAACTAAATTTACAGTAAAATGCATGGGACTAAGTGTTTTGGTTATTAGCAAATTCATGTGATAAAATATGAAGTTAATTTTAGCCAAGTTTGTATTGGCTATTTGTGTGATTTAATGAGGTTTTTGGCAGGGACTGAAGTTTTGGATAGAATGTTAGTGGATCCTAGAAGCAACCATAGGCAAGGCATAGCTTTCAACATGCCCAAAATGTGCCTTGTAATGTTGGCACCATATATTTGTTGAGCCTAAAACCATGCCCATGGTGAGATAAGCATTGTAGGGTCCAAGTTCAATAGGCACTGTACCTTTGGCATGGTATTTGACTGTGCCACTGATTGAAAGACAATAGCCATTATATATTTACCATAGGCAAAAGGGTCGCCAGTATTAGCAGTACTCTGAACAAAAAAGGAGGAATCCACATGGCAATTCATTATTAATTATTTAGAGAGGTGAAAGAGGGTTGAATTCCATGATAGATTGCAATCGAAATTTGAAACACAAGGGCAATCAATCAAGGAAACCTTGCCATTTTTTAATTCACTTTATGATGCACCCTTGTATTTGCTATCTTTATGAATGTTTCTTGTATTTTATGCATGAATATGTAAAGCAACTTCTTGAAGTCGTTCAACCTTCAACTTCATTTCACCTTTGTTTTATGAGTTTTTAAGCATCACTGAAGTGAAAAATTTCTTACTTTTGGTTTGCAAACCATAATTCAATGCTGGACAGATTTGTCATGTGGCTCAGCGAGTGACATGACTAGTTGACTAAGTAGAATTTCATTTAACCAGGGCAGAATCTGAACCGCTTAGAAAACCAAGAAAAACTTCTCTAGTACCCAAGGGGTGAGTGCAAAAATAGTTTTGAGAAAAAATGCAACATTAGCACTCCTATAAAAGTAGTAAGATAACTTTCTAGGGTATGATGCTCTATTTTGTGATTGAGATGATTTTAGTTGAAACAAGGTTCCATGATTCTTTTCAAGTAGAAATTAGTCGTCTTACTCTTCATTTTTAGCAATTTTAATTTGGTTGTGGATGTTTTACTCTTCTAACTTGTAAATCCAATCTCAATGGATTGCAGTTCATAAGCGAAGGCTACCCAAATTTTGTTAATAGTTTTTTTTTTTTCTCATGCAACTATCAATCCTTCAAAACACTCAAGTGGTGACAAAGGAGAATGCTCATTGTTTTAATTATAAGTATAATCTAATATAGATATGCCCAAAGGAGGAAGTATAGCTATTCATTCACCTTCTTCACTCACTCCAACTACACATTAGAAAGCTAAAATGCATGATGAAGAGAAAAGTATCCTAAGCCCATTTCTCAATAGGACAAGACAGAATATGAGAAAGTGCAGCGAAATAGTAATGCAATTAATTTGCTTTTTAACACTATTGCTTCAGAGGAATTTTATCATAGTATCTCTACGTGAGGATCAGGTAAGAGACATTTTATCATAGTAAAGCAATACATTTCACTCATTCTATGTGAGATTGAGTGGTATTGTCAACTCAAAGCTTTAATCTTGGTGAGTGAAATTTTCAATAGCAAATTGTTATAAAAATTTTGAGACTACTCGCAGAGAGATTTGAAGTCCAGGTTAGCACTACTAAGGATAGTAGAGATATGGACACTGATAAACCTATACAACAGCCTAAGAAACAAAAGTCTCTTGCCTTGAAACTTGAACGGCATAAGAGAAGGCACAAATGATTCTATTTCCATTGTAAATAAACGATCTTATTATGGATCCATTGTGGTCTTGAAATTATATAATAAGGGAAACAGCAACCCAGTAGCCATCTTCATGTCTCTTTTACTTTGAAAATTATTATGAGGAGATGGTGTTGCTTGCTAAAAAGTTGAAGAAATTTTTCAGCAAGGGCCAACCTTCAAATTCTTTGTAAAATAAATATTTTGAAAACTCTAATAAGTATGACAAATTTCAAATGTTTTCAAAAGACAAGAAATCTGCAAGCAAGTTTGATAAAAGGATTTGAATGAAGTGAGGAGTTGTATGGATTCAGAATTCCCAACAACAAAAGGAAGAAAGATGGTCGGATCCTAGCTACACTAGGGATCACTCCAAGTAAAGTCACGTGGAAGAAAAGAAAAAGCCAAAACTATACCATCTTCACTGCCACCATCACTGAGAAATGTGAAATATCAAACATATGTAGTGAGGCAAGAACTTATAAAGAAGATGTGAACAAGGAGAATGTGGAGACATGTAGGGGTCTGTTTAGTTGTGGAAAGCAGCCACAATTTTCCTGAAAATTACTCCACAGAAAATAGAAAATTAGAAAACTTGTTCAAATAGAAAAAAAAAAATTTCAAAAAGAAATTGGAGGTTTTGAAAACGTAGTTCTCCACACTAGTAATTATGTTGCTTGCCACTAAGCAGTCTACATCCTCTGTTGCTTCGGTCACTCACATTGGTAATTCTATTGCTTGCCTCAATCAGTCTTCCTCACTTGGCCCTTAGGTTCTCGATTCTGGTGCATCTGACCATATGTCTAATAATCAACATCTTTTCTCTCATCTCAATCATTCCCCATGTCTTCCTTGTGCCACTCTTGCCAATGGCTCTAAAGCGGTTGCCAAGGGCATTGGTCAAGCTCAACCCCATCCTTCTTTAGCTTTGGATTATGTTTTTGGATGTCCTTTTAACCTTGTCTTTGTTAGTAAACTAACCCAAGCTCTTAATTGTTTTGTTACCTTTGTTGACAATTCTATTCTTGTCCAAGACCAAGTTACAAGTCAGATGATTGGTAAAGGGCGCGAGTCATAGGGACTTTACCATCTTTCCATGCCTCCATCACTAGTTGCTTGCACTTCTACTGAGTCTCCAACTCTTATACACTATCGCTTGGGGCATCCGAGCCTTTCCAAACTCTAGAAGATGGTTCTAGGTTTTTCTAGTTTGTCTTCTTTAGATTGTGAGTCATGTCAGCTTGGTAAACATTATCATACTTCGTTTCCCATGCGCGTCAATAATCAGGCTTCCGTTTTCGAATTTCAATATTTTGTAACGTTCATTGATGACTATTCTTCCTGCACTTGGTTATTTTTAATGAAAAATCGTTATGAGTTGTTATCTATTTTTCAAGCTCTTTGTGCTGAAATTCAGACCCCATTTCAAGCTTCTCTACATGTGTTGTGCAGTGATAATGCCCGTGAATATTTTTCTGCTCCTTTCACTACATTTATGTCTTCTGAAGATATTCTTCATCAGTCTTCTTGCGCTCACACACCTCAACAAAATGGAATTGCAAAATGTAAAAATCGCTATCTCATTGAAACCGACTGCACTCTTTTGCTCCATCATAATGTCCCTTCTCGTTTTTGGGCTAATGCCTTTCTTACTGCTTGTTATTTGATTAACTGTATGCCTTCCTCTATCTTTGAGCACCAAACTCCACACTCCATTTTATTCCCTACTTAGAATGCCTATCTTCTTCCCCTTCGTGTCTTTTATTGCACTTGTTTCATTCATGATCTGACCCTTGGGCGTAATAAGCTTTCTGCCAAGTCCATTAAGTGTATCTTCCTCGATTATTCTCACCTTCAAAAAGGGTATATGGGTTATTCTCCTAACACTAAGCATTCCTTCATCTCCGCCGACATTACCTTCTTCAAGTCTTCTCCCTTCTTCCCCTCCCCTACTCCTAAGGGTACTGTCATTTCTAAGGTTCTCCATATCCCTTATCTTGGTCCTCCCCTACAAGTCTATCATAGTCGTCCACATCCTAACCCTCCTACAAGTACTGTGGATGTTCCCAATGCCTCACCTCCTGCTCCAGCATCTTCCCCCCCCCCCCCCCCCCCCCAGACCTTCCCCCACTTGCCCCTCCGCCCGATGTTGTTCGGAAAGGTAATCGTTCTATCCCTAATCCTCATCCTATTTACACTTTCCCTAGTTATCATCGTTTGGCTTCACCCTATTATGCCTTTATCTCTTCTTTATCCTCTATGTCTATTCCTAAAACAACCCATGAGGCACTTTTAGATCCCGAGTGGCGTCACGCCATGGTTGATGAAATGACTACTTTGCATTCTAATGGCACTTGGGAATTGGTCCCCTTGCCTCCTAGCAAGTCTACTGTTAGTTGTCGTTGAATTTATATTGTGAAAGTTGGTTCTGACAGCCAAATTGATCATCTTAAAGCTAGTCTTGTTACAAAAGGCTACACTCAGATTTATGGCTCCATTATGGCGACACTTTCTCTCCCGTGGCCAATATTGCTTCTGTTCGGTTGTTTCTTTCCATTACTGCTATGTGTCATTGGCCTCTTTATCAGAGGGACATCAAAAATGTTTTTCTTCATGATGATCTTCAAGAGGATGTCTCTATGGAGCAACTGCCAAGCTTTTGTGTCAAATCACAAATCTAACTTGGGGTAATTCCCGTCTATTTAGAGGAGAATTAGGTGGGAATTGTAGAATGAGGAGGGAAATTGAGAATTGAGGGAGAAGGATCGAGAAGAACAGAGAGAGAGGGAGAGAAATTAGAGGGAAATTCAGAGAGAATAGGCAATTCAAATGATATTCAATGCCTTTAAACTGAGCTGGGACCCTACTTTTAAAGAGGTCCACAGCTAGGGGGTTGGCGCCCAAAAATGTTTACTACCGCATGTACAATATGCTCCCTTAGCTACAAGTTACTACCATATAACTACCCCCCCCCCAATTACCATCATGCCCTTACAATATCATCCTTGTTACAATAGATCAATCTAGGTACATGACAATTCCTCCCCCCCCAACTATTTCTTGTCCTCAAGAAATATGCAGTAAGTTGGCTAAGTTGGGGAACTGCCTAAGGAGATCTAGGAGATACTCCTAAGTGTTTTTATCTGGATGAAGGGTCAACCACTACACCAGGACTTGGGTTAAGGGAATCCCTTGCCGAAAGATGATCCTTTTGTCCAGGATGGCTACTGGTGTCACTATTGGTTCCTCTTCTTCTGCCAAAGAAGGAAGGGCTTGGCTTGTCACGTTGCTCCTAGCAAATTGCTTGAGCAGGGAAGCATGGAAATCGGCTACCTTGAGATTGATTTAAGGTGGGAATGGCTGAGTTTCAAGTACACCTAATCTCCTTGTTCAAACTCCCTGTCACTTTGTTTTTTGTTTGTTAGCTACTTCATCCGATTCTGAGCCTTAGCTAGCTCACCCTTGAGAGCTTGCAAGGTTTGTTGTCTACGTTGTAGATAGGCATCTACTGATGCCACTGTAATGGGCCCACTGACCGTCGGTAACAAGTTAGGTTTATGGCCATACAAAGCTTCGAAAGGGGTCAATGTTGATGGAGCTATGGTGGTTTGAATTATACCACCATTGGACCAATACTAGCCATTTGTGCCACCCCTTGGGCTGTAGAAAAGCAGAAACACCTCAGGTATGTCTCTAGGCATTGGTTGACCCGTTCTAATTAGCCATTTATTTCTGGATGGTATGCCGTAGACATGTGTAATTTGGACCCTAGGGATCTTATGAGTTCTTGCCAAAAAAGACTTGTGAACACCTTATCTCTGTCTAAAATAATTGTCTACGGAACCCCTTGTAAACTGACCACCTTATCTATAAAGAGCTTGGCCACTTATTAGGCAATAAATGGATGAGAGAGGCTTAAGAAATGGTTGAATTTCATGAGTCGGTACACTACTACAAGGATACAGTCCTTCCTCTCAGACCTAGGTAATCCCTCCACAAAATCCATGGTAATTTCAGCCCATGCTTAAGCTAGAAACCGAAGGGGCTATAGGAGTCCTAGACATGAAACGGTTTCATGCTTGCACCGTTTGCATATATCACAACTAAGGACAAACTCCATTACATATTTCTTCAAGTTAGGCCAATAGAATACTTGCTTCACCTTCTTGTAAGTATTCTAAATGCCTTAGTGCCGCCCAATGGGTGATTCATGAGTTTGGCATGATTCGTAGTAAGGCGGACCATTCTGTTTTCTTTCGTTATTCATCACATGGCAAATGCATTTATCTTGTTGTGTATGTAGATGATATCGTCATCACTGAGAGTGATCAAGATGGTATTTTGCAATTGAAGCAACATCTTTTTAATCATATCCAGACTTAAGTATTTTCTTGGTATTAAGATAGCTCAATCTAATAATGGTGTTGTCATCTCGCAGAGGAAATATGCTTTAGATATTCTTGAGGAAACTGGCATGTTAGATTACAGACCTGTTGATAAGCCCATGGATCCGAATGTTAAATTCTTACAAGGATAAGGGGAGCCTTTGGCGAGTCCTGGAAGATACCAAAGACTTGTTGGAAAGCTAAACTATCTCACTATCACTCAGCCAGACATTTCTTTCGTTGTGAGTGTAGTTAGCTAATTCCTACAATCTCCATGTGACAGTCATTAGGATGATGTGATTCGCATCCTTAGATATATTAAAGGAGCACCAGGCCAAGGATTGTTGTAGGAAGATAAAGGGTTGTTAGGACTTAGGGGTATTATTGTAATAAATAGAAGGGGAAGGAAAGGCGAGAAAGGGGGTTAGAGCTAACTAACCCACCTAACCATGTTATAAGGGAAGGCTGAAACAGAATGACTATTCTGGAATGAAATAACAAATTCTATTCTTCTTCAACTCTCTTCTCTCGTCTCTCTCTATCTCTCTTCTCTCTCTTTCTAAATTATGTTCTAACGGAATTTCCCAAAAATTCCGATCCAACTCCAACCCATTTCAAGGGCTGGACAACTGGTATCAGAGCTAAGCCTTCTTCGACGACTTCTGGCGTGCAATTAGAAGGTGACAGAAGGTTTATTCAGCAACAACGACGGAATGGCGGAAGGAACACGCCTGAAACAATTGGAGCTTCGCCTTGAGAATCTTGATGGATTAATGGGGCAGACGCAAGAAGACGTGAGGGCCCAACGAGAAGACATGGCAATCCAAATGGAGGATATGGCGATCTAGAGGGAAGATTTAGCCACCATCAAAGACAGTATACAAGAGCTGGAAAAGGGTCAAGAACGGGCCAACTTTAATGGACAGAAGATCGATCGCATGTTTGCGATCATGTCGACATGGCCGCAATTCCGATCGCAAGAAGAGTCTGTTCCAAGAATGGAGACAGACGTAATGGGCGATAGAATATTACCGCGACCGGGCAGACCGAGGGGAACGGAGGGAAAGACTGCATGGGAATGTGAAACCCATTGTAAAAATCACGAGTCGATGCATGGGGGACAACCGCCAATGCCAAGATTGGAAATTCCAATCTTCAATGGATCTAAACCCCTCTGGTGGGTACAACGCTGTGAAAGATTCTTTGAATTGTATAGGATAGGAGAAGAACAAAGGGTGACTATGGCAGCGGCCTACTTGGATGATATCGCTAATGCGTGGTACCAGAGTTGGAGGCAATCAGAAGGGGGATGGGTGTCGTGGACCAATTTTGCCAATGAACTGTGTGGTCGTTTTGGTGAACGGAATCTGGCAGACACAGTGGAAGAATTTAACAAACTAAAACAACAAGGATCGGTCGAAGATTATATGAGGCGGTTTGAGGAACTAAAGGCGTTGATAGGAGCAGCTCACCCGAGCTTGCCCGAGTCCTACATCGTCTCGAGTTTCATCAGCGGACACCGAGAGGATTTGAGATCCGTAGTAAAGATGTTAAGGCCAGCATCGGTAAGGCAAGCAGCAGAAAAAGCACGCCTCCAAGAAGTAACATGGGAGGCAGTATTCAAGAAGAATAGGCGATTGCCACAAGGAGGGTTGGCAGTCAACAGAGGGGGAAATCAGTTCGGAGGAAGTAATTTCAAACCCGTGGTGGGAGGAACAAATCAAGGAGGCATCAAGAATGGGAATGGAGTAGGAACAAGCAAGAATACGACATTGGAGCAGAGGTGCCAATTAGGCCTATGCTTCAAATGTGGGGAAAAATATGGACCTAGCCATCAATGTAGAAGATTAATGTTGAAGATGGAGGCTTCCGATGAGGAAGAGGCAGAAGAAGATAAGGTAGAAGAAGATACAGAGGAAGAGCCCCATGCTGAGGAAGAACAGGAGGATGATGGAGGACAAATCTCCTTTCACGCATTGAAAAGGGGCCCTACGGGGAAGATCATACAAGTTAAAGGGCATGTGGGAAGATGAAGATTAGCGGTGCTAATTGACAGCGGAAGCACCCATAGTTTTGTGAACAAGAAAACAGCCCAAGATCTCAAGTGTGAAATGACCAGAACCAACCCACTATCAGTGACCGTCACTAATGGGGACCGAATGTACAGCAACCATAAATGTTCGAATTTTTAAGTGGGTAATGCAAGGAGTAGAGTTTGTGGCAGACTTGAGGGTCTTAGAGTTAGGGGGGTGTGATATCGTGCTGGGGGTTGATTGGATGAAGAATGTAAGCCCTCTAACATTTGATTTCAAGAAACTGGAGGTGACAGTGGAGGTTGAAGGCCAAAAGTTGACGCTGATGGGAAGCCTAGATCAGGGGGAATGCAAAGTAATATTAGGAAGGAGGTTACACAAACTAATGAATAGGAAAAGTGATCAGATTGCAGAATTATACTCTATTCATGCAATGGAGTATGAGGAGGAAGTAAGTGACAGTCCACAATCCACAGGAACAGCAGCAGCTACACTGCAACTTCTACAAGAGGTAAACACTTATGGTCCCTTGCACTTATTGTTGCATGAATTCCAGGATCAGTTCCAAGAGCCGACTACCCTACCACCCCAACGGCCTTTAGACCATGCTATCCATCTTAAACCCAACACAGAACCTGTAAATATTTGCTCATACCGATATAACCCTGTCCAGAAAATTGAAATTGAGAAAGGACATGCTAAACAACTCAATCATACAACCTAGCCAAAGTCCCTTTGCCTCTCCAGTCCTTCTTGTCAAGAAAAAAGATGGCACTTGGAGATTTTGTATAGACTATAGACAGCTCAATTCCCTTACCATAAAGAATAAATTTCTTATTCCCATCATTGAGGATTTATTAGATGAACTCAATGGTGCTGCCATCTTTTCTAAACTAGACCTAAGGGCTGGTTACCACCAAATTAGAATGAGACCCGTCGATATTCCTAATACTACTTTCCATACACACCAAGGGCTTTATGAATTCACTGTCATGCCCTTCGGTTTGACCAACGCGCCAGCCATCTTTCAAGCTTTGATGAACCAGATTTTCAGTCCCTACCTTCACAAGTTTATACTTGTTTTCTTTGACGATATTCTTGTTTACAGCCCAACCCTACAAACCCACCTATCTCACCTCCTAACCACTTTTGAGATCTTGTGAATTCATCAATTATATGTCAAGATGTCTAAGTGTACATTTTGCTCAAGGAGAGGCAGAATATCTAGGCCATGTCATGTCAGCTAAGGGGGTGAGTATAGATCCTAAAAAAATAGAGGTAATGGTGAATTGGCCGCGGCCTAAGAATGTGAAGGAGTTAAGGGGTTTTTTAGGCTTGACCGGATACTATAGAAAGTTTGTCAAAAATTATGGAGTGATTAGTCGGCCTTTGACAGAGCTGTTGCGGAAGGATAATTTCCATTGGAATCCTAAAGCTGAAGCAGCCTTTGGAATCCTTAAACAAGCCATGACCCAAGCCCCTGTTTTAGCTCTTCTGGATTTTTCAAAATAGTTTGTTGTTGAAACAGATGCTTGTGATAGAGGGGTGGGAGCAATTCTCATGCAAGAAGGGAAACCTTTGGCTTACATAAGCCACGGTTTAGCTCCTAAACATCTAGGCTTGAGTGTGTATGATAAGGAGTTGATAGCAGTGTTGGTAGTTGTTGAGAAATGACGTCATTACCTAGAGAATAATCAGTTTGTGATTAAAATGGACCACGAAAGCCTTCAATTTCTACTCCAACAACGGTTACACACTCATTTACAAAGGAAAGGAGTTTCTAAACTCTTAGGATTGGATTATACAATTCAATACAGAAGAGGGAAGGAGAATTTGGTAACAGATGCGCTGTCCAGAAGAGATGAAAAAGGAGTTTACCAAGCTATATCAGCTGTCACTCCCGAATGGGTGAAGGAAGTGGTGAGGAGCTATGACCAGACACCTTGGTTGCAGACATTATTACAGCAGATAGCAATAACACCTAACGAACAGCAGGGTTATACTCTTGTTAAGGGACTCATTCGGTTCAAAGGTCGCCTTATTGTAGGGGAGGATGACCAGCTGAAGTCACAGATCCTGGGGGCTATGCATGGCTTAGTAGTGGGCGGATATGCAGGGATAAGAGTCACTTATCATCGAGTAAGGCGTTTTTTCTATTGGCCGGGATTAAAGAAAACAGTGGTGAAATATGTGCTAGAATGTGATGTATGCCAACAATGCAAGCATGAAACAGTGGCTCTACCAGGTTTATTACAGCCACTACCAATTCTGGAGCAAGCATGGGAGGATATCTCAATGGATTTCATAAAGGGCCTATCGAAATCGGAGGGCAAAGATACAATTTTGGTGATTGTAGACCGTTTAACTAAGTTTGCTCATTTCATTAGTTTGACACATCCTTTTACAGCTCCAGAAGTGGCTAGATTATTGTTGGATTCAGTGTTTAAAATTCATGGAATCCCCAAAACCGTTGTGTCCGACAGAGACAAGATCTTCACCAGTAAATTTTGGCAGGAATTATTCAAGAGTTTGGGGGTGGGTCTACAATATCTATAGCTTAACATCCGGAAACGGATGGACAAACGGAAAGAGTAAATCAGTGTCTAGAGGCCTACCTTCGTTGTATGTGTTTTGCTAGGCCTAAAAGTTAGCACCGTTGGCTATCACTTGCTCAATGGTGATACAATTCTACATATCATACAACTATTAAACGTACCCCTTTTGAAGCTGTGTTTGGGTACTGTCCACCATTACTTCCTGCTATTTCTAGTTCTACTGCTACAATGGCGGATGTAGAACAATATTTTCAGAAAAGGAAAGAAATCTTAGCAGAGCTTAAAAGGGAATTAGCAACTACCAGGAGCAAGATGGTTCATTATGCAAACAAAAAGAGAAGTGAGCGGAAGTTCAATGTGGGGGATGCAGTGTTTTTGAAGGTCAGACGGTTTTTACAGCTTGCTTTTACTAAGGGGGCAGTATCCAAATTCAGCCCCAAATATTTTGGGCCTTATGCAGTTGTGGAGAAGGTAGGAGAGGTGGCCTATCAGTTGCAGTTACCAAAAGACGTGAGAATACATCCAGTATTCCACGTATCATTATTAAAGAAGTCTAGAGGAGTAACGACAGCTAATGAGGCTTCACTGCCACCTTTAGAGGAAGGAAATGAAGGACTATCCCCTGTTGTCTTACCATTGATGGAAGAGGAATCAGAAGAGCACATTGAACCTCGGGGGATTGTAGATAAAAGGGTGATCTATAGAGGAGCTGCCCCTATTACTTAGGTGCTGATCCGATAGTCTCATTTACCACCAGACCAGCCTACTTGGGAATACTTTCCAGATATGTTGACAAGATTTCCACATGCTATCAGCTTGCTCTAAATTCTTGAGGGCAAGAATTACTTCATCGGGGGGGGGGAATGTTAGGACTTGGGGGTATTATTGTAATAAATAGAAGGGGAAGGAAAGGCAGGAAATGGGGTTAGAGCTAACTAACCCACCTGACCATGAATAAAAAAGAAAAGGTAGAAATAGAATGACTATTCTGGAATGAAATAACAAATTCTATTCTTCTTCAACTCTCTTCTCTCGTCTCTCTCTATCTCTCTTCTCTCTCTTTCTAAATTCTGTTCTAACAGAATTTCCCAGAAATTCCGATCCAACTCCAGCCCATTTCAGGGGCTGGACAAGGGCATACTCAGGTGATTGGTTATTCTGATGCAAATTGGGTAAAGTCTCCTTCAAACAGACGCTCTACTTCGGGGTATTGTATTCTCATTGATGACAATATGGTATCCTAGAAGAGTAAGAAGCAAAATGTTATTGCCAGATCAAGTGCAGAAGCTAAATATCGTGCTATGGCTCTGGCAACGTGTGAACTTATATGGTTGAGGCAATTACTTCAAGAATTATAGTTTGGAGAGGTGGTGCAAATGAAGTTAATTTGTGATAATTAAGTAGCGTTACATATCACCTCTAATCCATTTTTTCATGAGGACCAAACATATTGAAATCGATTCACTTTATACAAGAGAAGATTTTGTCTGACTGTATTGCTACCAGTTTTGTTGGTTCATATGACCTATATGCCCCACCTTGAGGGGAAGTGTTAGAATAGTGTATATACGTATATTATACTCTACACTTGTACTACATAGTTACTTCCTGCATATATTTGACTTAGCAATATCAATGAAGACACACAAAATATTCACCCACATGGTTTTTCAGTATTGAACTTGAAAAACTCCTAAAATGTGTTTCCCAATTTTCCTTACTAATTAGTAGATTTGGAAAACACTATTTTCCACAAAATTTTTCCCAAATTATCTCCATCTCCTTCTTTATCATAAGTTACACAAGTTTCCCAAATCTCTCTATCTTCTTTAAACATTTCCAATTTTCTAGGTTGGAAATTAGTTTTATGTACTTCCCACATTTGAACACATTTTCCAAATTTTCTATGGAAAATGAAAACAATTTCCACAACTAAACAACCCTGTAAGAATCCTATGATGAGTATTCAACCAATGATTCAATCTCAAAGAGGTAAATATAAATCTGCCCAACAAGGAAAAGATCAAAAAAAGGAAAAAGAGGATGCTAAAGTAAGTTTGAGCAACTTTGAGTCAAAAGTAAACAATCGCCAAATTGAAGACTCAATTTTTTCTTGCTCAAATTGCTGAATTTTGATAAGAATATTGTTAAACTCAAAGAAGAAAAAATTGAGTTGATTCTAAGATCTTCTCTCTACAACATGATTTAGAGAAGGCTAATGTTTGCTTCAAGAAGCTTAATGCAGGGGCAAGATCTTGAACAAGCAGCAACATGCTAGAAGCAAACAAGGGTTTGGATACACCAAGAAAATTGCCACAAACAACAAAGTAAAAGGCAAAAATATTTGTCCCTGCTGTAGTAAAGCTTGAAGAGCTTGAAACGTCAAACACTGGTGCTGTAAGGAATGAAAAGAAACGGATAATGGCTGTTGCACAGAAGCAAAGAATGTCGCACCACAAATGAGAGGAAAAGGCAGGAAAGAGAAGAGAAGCTGCCATGCCAAAATTCAGCAAAGTTACCCTGAACTTTTTTCTTATAGATGTTAAACTAAGCATAACAGGGATGTAAGCTAATCATCAATGTGAATCATAAAAAGAAGTTAGAATGGAAAAATTCCTTCTGAAGAATACAAAACAAAAATCTGCAATTGGAGCTATGATAACTTTTTAGTCACATATCTTAATTCCATGTATCATTTTCCATCCAATATGCTACATCCAGGGAAAATTGGATCAGCTTCAGACCATAATTATTATGATTCATGAAATGATAGTTAACATATCTTTCCCATATAAACTGGAACTTGGACAACGTCAATTTAAAATAATATTCTATCTGTCATCATAAACGAAAAAATAATGATGATAAGTATAATAAACCAAAAACAGAGGATTTAACCCCATCAACTTTTTAAAATCTTCATGATTAAACATAATAACTCGTTGTTCCAATTGAGCCCCTTATTTTAGTTTGTAATATTTCATACAGACATTTCATATGAAATCAACCTTGCGAAGAGCAAGGGAAAAAGAATCACGGTGAAATCAGTAGCTGCAAGCAGCTCACTCACCACAAATCTCAAAGCAAGTAGGCATGACTCCTATATGACCTAATTTCAACCGACAGATCCGGACTCCTACAAAATTCTCCTGGCACAGAAATGATAACTTAGAGCTCTTTACATGTAACAAGAGTTCACTGAGTATACCAGAAGTCGAATGGCACGCGTTGCCTCGGTCGAGCCCTTGCGAAATCCTCCTAACAGCTACAAATGATCCACCTTGATCATCCATGCGATATCTCCGCCTCCAAGACCAACTAAACCGCCATTGATAAACTGGACCTCTCTGTCTCCTCAACAAAACCCGACCGAATATCAGAACTTTCAATTTCTCCAAATGCAGTCGCCGAATTAAAAAGAATGCGCCACAAACTCGCTCCGGACAGAAAATGTAGTCCAATCCGATCGGAAATTCTTCCGTCGGGGGCAAAAATAGGATCAAATGAAAGGTCTCGGCGAGCTCGATCCGCTGCTTGGCACAGTAGAATCGGTTAAACAAAATATTCGATTTGCTTAAGAGAGAATAGCTAGGGTTTCATGATGTTCTACAAGACAGTACACCGGGAGGCTTTCGTCTCTCTACGCGAAGAAGTTCTCTCTGCCCGTCTGTCTCTGGGTGTGAACGTAGCTGGCGATTTCCTTTTATTGTTGTAATTAATTGAGAAATAATAAATTAATTTGATTTTTATTTTGTAATTAATTGAGAAATAATAAATTAATTTGATTTTTATTTTGTGACGAATGATTAATTGCCGATAACGGATTGCCGTTACGCGATAACGACGTTTGCCACGCATGCTTGAAAGTTATAATTAGTAACGGAAATGATATTTGAATAGTTCTTATAATACTTGTATATTTGTGTCATATATTTATATTATACGAGAATCTTATGTTTTTTGCGTACAAACAATATTTGTTCGACGTAGACAAAATAAGAGGGCCGTGTGGGTCCCACCCCCTCTCTCTCCTTCTCTCATCAAATATGTTATATTATATTATGTAATATAAAATATAATATATCTAAATGTGAGAAGTAAGTGTTTGATAATATTTTTAAATAGATAACGTTAATAATTACTCTTATGTTGGTATGAAAATGTTATTAACATAAATTTGGTATTTCTTTAAATCTAAAAGTGCTTAACATTGACCTACCAAGCTAGCTCGAGTCTAGTTATGAGAGCTTTGTACTGGGATTTATGAAGAATAATATTACGAGTCATGACGAATAACGGTGTTATCAGCTATGTGACGTATTTTCATTAGAAAAGGTTAAGGAGACCATGTGTCATTATCTTTTTTGTCTAATACTTCCTCTAACGAGGATGCAACACATAATTGATAACACTGTTATCAATCATTATGAATTTTAGTATTACTCTTCATTATTAGATGCTTTAAATTCAAAATGAAGGGCATAGTGACACAAATAACCTTCCAAGTTTCAAATGATTAAACCTACCTCAATTTCCCCATCTGCTGCATCCTTCCCATTTGCGGCAGCAACGATCGACGTGAGGCGATGCTAAGCAAGGTAGCACGAGGAAGGTAGCGGCGGGTGCTGGAGCTTGCCGGAGGCGACAACCATGGAAAGTAGAGAAAGGAAAGGAGAGGTTGCAACAAGAAATGGATAAATTTGTATTTGGGTGAGGGGCATTTTTGTCTTTTTGACTCCTCTTAACGAGCCTCTCTATGAGACTCTCGGGCAAAGTAGTAAAACTCTTTAAAATTAGTTTGGATATACTTTTATTGAAACTATTTAGATTTAAATCCAAATACATCTTGAATTTAGAACTATAAATTTAAAATAATATAATGAGGGATTAAATTACATAACCTAAAATTTCGAGTAGTTAGGTTGCTTTAGTTTGGATAAAGTTATTTGTACCTCTAATTTAAAATTTAATTTGGATATACTTTTAGTAAAAATATTTAAATTTAAATTTAAAATAATATCACTTAAAATTTTTTTATCCAAACACAATCTAAGGTTTTTGATATCACCACTCAAATGCATCAAACAAGTCAAATAAGAAAAGCAAATGGTACTTGCACATCCAGATTGATATTTTATTATTTAATTATCAATATATTTTTCGTTAAATTATTAAAATAAGGGGTATATTAGTAATTCATTCAAGTATCTGCATTTATTATTTCAATAAATTACTAATATACCCCTCACTTAAATTATTTAATAAATAATATATTAATAATTAATTAATAAAATATCAATATAAATGCCAACTTAAATGTGTAAGTAACACTACTCTAAATAGAAATACTTCAGCCTCACACGAAAAGGAAGAGGGCGTGTCACATGGCCTGTTGGGTAGAAGTGGACAATGCCATGATGAGAAGAGTTTATCAAGTTCGTTTGTACCTTGCTTAGGGCCATGCCATCTATTCCCCACAAGCATGGATGCACCCAACCCAATCCTATAGAGTGCAATTTTGTTCACCCCCTTTAACGGGGGTGAACATCACCCTCACAAAACTGTGAGGGTGAAAAAGGCAACGGAACGGCCTAAAATAGGCCGTTCCGTTGCCTTTTTCACCCTCATAAGAATTGTGAGGGTGATGTTCACCCCCGTTAAAGGGGGTGAACAAAATCGCACTCAATCCTATAAGCTAGTTGTGTAGATTCCTTGGAAATTACATATATTTGATACCTCGAAATTTGAAAGTGGGGTACCCATTATATGTCTATTTAATATGTTTGTTTTCAAGTGTCAAAATATGTAGTCATCAAAATAAGTTAAAATGTACTCATGTGGCATAAAGATTCACTTCAAGCAAAAGAAAGGAGGGCAGCGTCTTATCAACCCCAACATGGCAACATAAAGGAATTTTATAAAAGGTTTTAAGGTATGTGTTGTGTCTAATAAAGTGGGTCAAAACTCAAATCTAGAAGTTTAAAAACTTATCAAAAGAAGAAATTTACAAGAATAAGTTACGAGTGCATAAAGTCATCAGATGTCGAGACTAAAGAATACTAATCCGAGTGACTAAGACTGAGGTCGAGTGACCTTATCAAAAAGCCTTTCTCGATGTCTTTGAGACCCTCTCAAGAATTCATGAGTCATTTAGCAATTGTTATTTGAAAACTCCCGTGAGTCACTCAAAGTTGAAAGTCTTTCTCCCAATTACACAACCTTTCTAAGAAATTATAAACACCGAGAGACCTGATTTCCAAATACTATTCACATAAGACCATGAAGTCAATCCTACATCTGATATTCTTGCCTACAAATCCAGAATAGAGCCCAAAATGTCTACTGAGAATTGTAATTCTCTCTTTTCCTGTTAGTCTGCTCCCCCTTATAAATGAAAGACTTATCTTCTAACAAATATATGATCACAACTCTGCTTAGAGTATAATTCTACTTACTTTTTGTATTCTATATTTTGGGTACACAAATGACTTAAGTATTGGAGAGTCCACACAGGAGACTCACCCGCATCCCTAACTAGTTTCTTTCTCTGCAAATTTGTTGAAAACTACACTTGAGACACTTTTCTGCTGCAAACAAATTTATTGTTATATCTTAATAATAATAGTATGAATTTTTACTACGATGAATATTTCTTTTCCATAATATAAAGTTTTAGCCCTTATTGCTATTCTATATTAATTCTTTGATATAATATGCACTAGCCCTATGTCTCATTATTTTTTCCCAACAATCAATTGATCTCCACTTAAACATTAGATAAACTTATCCCAATACATATGCGAGTAACTTTCTAGTGTAGTCAAGGAACCAAATGGCTAGACCATTTTTGTGGTTAAGTGTTACATTTTGTGGTTAAGTGTTACATTGAAGTTGGGACCTCCCATGTGTAAATTAGAAGGCTTTGGTGAAGGGCCCGAAGCTATGGAGAGTCTCAAAACTCTCAACACCATTCATGCATCATGACGAAACCAATGAAAGTATGACTAGACATTCACTAAGTCCCTTATTTTAATATTTAAATATTAAAGTTAAATATTAAGTGTTAAATTTAATCAATCAAACATTAATATCTATGAGAAACTCAGTGAGTTTAAAACATCTAGCTTTGTATTTTATGATTTTTTTATTATTCTAAAGGGTTTTAGGTCTGCTAATGAAGGTAGTTGGTAGCATTTTATACTCTTCTTGTTATTATTTGAACATAAAAATAAACCTATTTATTAAGAAAGTTGTTTTTAAATTATTTAGATTATACAAAAAAAAAAAAAAAGAACAATCAGATGGTGCAAAATAATCTCTACATGAATACTCTGATGTGTAAGTCAAACACTCAATTGCAGTGAAAACTTTGACATAGTATTGAAATTAATATCAAATAAGTACCATTCTTAAAGTAAGAGGTTATCTATTTATAAAAAAGTATGAAAGTTTGTGATAATCATATATAGTATTTCGAAATTAATTAGAATTGGGATTCTTATAGATCATATTTGTCCTTGATGAAATTCTTGAAGGGATTTTCAAATATCAAACCCATCACATTAGCACTTCATCCGGAACCTCTCCAAGAGGAACTTATTGGCCAACTTCCAAGAGAACCTAGACTCTCGGAATTGGTTACAATTTTCGAGAGATTGGAATTTCCTCTCGAGGCTGTTATGGTTTTAAGGAGATTTGGTCTCCCAAAGTCGTTTTGTGTTTCTGGGGATGTTCTAGTCTTCCAAAAAATCAATATTTGGGCAATTGCTTGGATATCTTCACCATATTTAGGCTTTTACATTTATTTATTTTTTAGTGAATTTTTGCCCATGACACATCACTTGTCTTAGTCTTTTCCATTTTATTCTATATTTTGGATATCTCTTATATTTTTTAGAAGGATTATTCTATTTTACCCGAATTAATTGACGTACGAGATGACTAAAAATATCAATTGTCAAAAATATCTTCACCTTGAAAACACCACGCACACATTTAAATAAAATTCGGGTAAATTTCATCATAGATGAAATCCGCCCGAAGTGAATTGAAGTCCACCCAGCGAATTTCATCTGACCCAGCACGGACTTCATCTGTGATGAAGTCCGCCTACTGCAGTTCGCCCAATAATTTTTCGGTAAATTCGTGCACCAACCTTTTTCGGGCACTGTAACACGACTCTTTTTAAAATGTTTTAGTTTTGGAGGAAAAATATAAAATTAATATAGAAGTAGGGAAAATAGTCACTGGTAGATAAATTAAATTACATTTGTATGTTGAGATTTATACAAGAAATTAATTAATTTATTTGATTATCTGGAATTTGAATTAAATCAATTGTTTTTCTCTCTACTTTTTCACCCAAAAAGTTTTTTTTTTATTTTTCAAACTTTGTTATTTGTTTATAAACATTGGTGAGCGAAAGTAATTCGACCCAATTTATTGTTGAGGCCAAAAAGTTAAATATCAAACTTGAATAACTGTAATATAAAGTCCAAACTTCAAACTAAGTCCAAACTTCAAACTCGCGGCATCTAGCTTTCGAGTACAATTATATATTAATCATCGATTGTAATTAACTCAACAAAGCAGAACGTGTCGCATGGCAGCTCAGATTTTAGATTTAATTTAACCTACAAAAATATGGAGTACTATTTATATTATTTAAAATTCAATTTGTTTTTAATAGGTTTTTGATTATGTTATTTATAGATCACTTAATTATACAATTACCAAAAACTTTATTTGAATTTAGATTTGATAATTAAAAAGTTATAAAACGACACTTACGTAAGTATACATAATTTAAATTATTATATTGAGCGCAACATAACCTAATTTCACTTAATGATTAATCTTAATGAGATGGAGATCTTGAAAATAAAAAGGTCTTTTATTAGTAGCACAAGATATTGCTACAAGATATTATTAGAGTGACTTTTAACGGTAGAGGTATTGTTTAATTACTTTAATAATAATTTTTGTAAAAAAAATTATGTATATCTAACTAATTTTAAGTTTCTTGTTAGATTGAGAAGTTACACGAGGTTGCAAAAACAGGTAGAGTTTCTACAATCCCATGCCCTTTCGCTCGCTAATGGGATTTTTGCAACCCCATCGATGATGGAGAGGTGATAGAAACCCCATGCCCCATCAGCAAAACTTAATCTCTTCCCAATGATTGAGTTGCTTTCTTGTTTGGGATTGCTTCTCAATTTTTGCTCTTCTTATTTCTTCCCTCCCCCCTCCCAAGTTAGTCAGGGTATTACCCTCAGTTAGCTTAAGGTATTGCCTTTTAAAAGGTGGTTGGGGACTTTTGGAATAAACAAGGCAATATAGCAATCACGGGTAATTCGATGGTTTGCTTGAAGCCCTATTTCCCTATCACGAGTAGAGAATTTCATTACCATCCAATACATACAAGTTGTTGCTTTGAGGGCACTCAACTTGGACGTGGCACGTGCATCCAGAGTCGGTTTTGGATTTTCTAAGACTCAGGGCAAATTTTCTCAAGTGTACCATTTTATATAAATTAAATAAAAAAAATAAAAGTTATCAACTAATTAATTATTAAAATTATAAAAATTTACAAAAGATAAGGAATAATACTTTAGGGCCTCATTAAAACCTTGTTTGAGAAAAACTCAATGGGACAAAACCTCAAATGAAGAAAAAGTTTTATGTTGAATCAAATAATAAAGAAGAAAAAGTTAATAAAGATATGTATTACAATTTACAATTTTTTAGGGCAGAAAATTCCTAAAACAAAAAAAAATGACAAATTTCCTAATTTGGCATAACAGTGTAATTTGACCAGAATCTATTATACCTCATTGGTTTAGCAATAAGTATTGTTTCTTATGTAATTGACGTCCCTAACAGTCCAATATAATAGTACATAACTAAAACTGGAAATATATATCATGGATTTGTATTGAAAACTAAAAATAATTGCTGAAAATTTTAAAAGACTTACCTTCTTATAGATTAAGACGACTTTCATGGTGAAAATACGATCAAATCGAAGATCAAACAGTTAGATTTTACAAAATCAATGGTTTATTGATATATTGTTGAGAGAAAATTAAAGGAAGAGAAATAGAGAGAATGGTGTTGGGTTTCAAATTTTTGCCATGAAGGAAATGGGGGGGGGGTGGGGGAGGAGAGAGAATAGTGAGGGAATAAAGAGATTAATTTTGTGAAAGTGGAGGAGGTAGTTGGAGACAAAATGTAAAGTATAGGGGACAATTTTTGAGTGAAGAGGGGGGGAAAGAATAGGGGGTAAAAATAAATATAATATATATTTTATTAATTTTTTTCTGATCATGGGAGAAAAAAATAAATATAATATATATTTTATTAAATTTTTCTGATCATTGAGCCCCCATCAGTTGTGGGCCCCGGGCTGTAGCCCCAGGCCAAGGCCGGCTTTGCGTGCATCACATTATAGGCTGAGAGGAATTCCTTTCCACAATAACTTGAAGTTTAATCTCGATGTCCCTTCTGAATGAATAACCTTTTGAATTTCATTTAACCAGAGTAGAATAAATTTCATTTAAATGGACTTTATTTAATTGGAGAAATTTTTCTTGGTTTTTCGAGCAGTTCAAATTCTAGTTTGATTAAATGAAAATTCTAGTCAACTAGTTATGTCATTTGTTAATTAAGTCTGAGTATCACAAAAAAACATCACACCCTTTGAATGAATAACTTTTCTGCTAAAACCAATCTATGGGACTCTGACTAGTCTGAGTTACTCCAACTAGAAGCTCATCTCGAGAAACACTATTTTTTATAATATCTCCCAGGAACTCTTGATATCCACCAATATCCTTTTCACATCCGTATTATCAACCTATCCGACATTCCATCAATCAATGCATTTATTCGGGGCAATGGATAACTTTTGGGGGGTATGCTTTTGTAATACTCTGAGAGCCCAAGGTCAAGTCCAAGAAGGGATTTTAGAGAAACTAGTATATATATCGAGGATAGTAAGAAAGGAAACAACACCATCTGAATACCTTTTAGGCTGAATATAGATAAAGGAATCATGGGTTAAGCGTGTTTGAGATAGGGTTTCAAGAATGGGTGACCCCTGGGAAGTTCGCATATGCCCATCAGGATAAGTTGATTCGGTCATTCCTATCACTCGATGCGAGATGTTATAGCTTTATTTAGGTTTGTGAAATTGATACATAATCTCCATTTGCATTCTTCTTTTGAGACAAGCATTACATTGGCAAACCAGTTAGAGTAATTTATCTCTTTAATGTATCGAGCTTCTAAGAGTTTGTTAACTTCTATGTCAATAGCTTTTGCTCGTTCGGGGGCAAACTACCTTTTATTTTACTTAATGGGTTGAGAGGCAAAGTTAATGCTCAGTTTATGTGTGATGTTGCTAGGGTTTATCCCAGCCTGTCCTGAGCTAAGCAAGCAAAAATATCTACAAACTCTTGAAGGAGTGCCATAAACCTACCCTTAAAGGGTTCTTGAAAAATCAATATTGGTCTATATTACCTACTCCAGACACTCCGACCTGAGGAGGATATCAACCAATAATCAACAAGCTCAACCACTTTTGACTCATTTAGACTATTTAACAAATAGACGGTGGAGACTGAGGTCTCATACCTAATTATTTGTCTTCTAAGATAGGCTATGCAGCACTCCCAAGCCATTTTTGGATTACCCGAAGCCTCACCTATGCCTCTATCCATCAGGAACTTGATCACCAAAATGGAGGGGATATCTTGGATTACACTTAAAATGGATCTTCCAAGAATCATGTTATAGACGAATAAGGCACTTGTCATGAGAATTTTAATCTTAACCATATATTCTCTTGGGGTTGTCCCTAAGGTGAATGACATTTCCATGTATCCATCAGGGTTAATTATTTTTCCATTAAACTAACCAAGGACGTGTAACTCATTGTAAGGTTTTCCATCTAGAATCCCATTTTAAGGTTTTCCTCTCAATGTTATGAGGATTTATCGAACACAACAACCTAAGAACTTGGCAAAGATTACCAGGGGTCATCATGGTTTAGCTCCATAGGCAAGCCTTCAACTGTGAATGCAATAACATCATCCCTTTGAGGCTTCTTTGGTGGCACCATAGTTGGATATTTCTAGAATGACCTTTGGTTTCCAGGGTATTTATAACACATTTGCTTGACACTATCCCCTGACAATTTTCCATCTTGCTTGGTAAAGTGTGAGAACTGTCTTGATATTCATACTATTCATCTCTACCCTGTACTTGGGATCAATTTCACCTCTTGTGGTGATCTGGTCACCTACTAGGGTGATTTTCTTCTTAGGCTATATAATAATTCAAAGTCCTAATAATTAAGTCCTAGATTGCACCCTTAAGTTGTATGCATTCATTGGTGTGATGGACATTGGACCGTTTGGCCCCAATCTCGGCCCATCTCTTGGCCCTCTCTCTTAACCCAATCTCGGCCCATCTCTTGGTCCCGCGCCAGCCTGCCGCAACATCATTGCAACTCTTATTGGGTATCCGCATGGCCGCCTTAGATTCCATCCTCATTAATGGCGGATCTCATCCACATTAATAAGGGTCTCGTCGCTACCATGCTGCTATCTGAGAATCTCCACCAGCGCCTGATACTCAGTCTCATCACCTGCAGACGCATGGCGCATGCATGCAGGAAGACATCTCATCTTCCTATATCAGTCAGCTCTTTTGAAAGCCAAGGTATGTTCTGCCCTCTGACCTACTAATACACTACTATTTCCTTACTCTCTTACTCACTCGAGCGTTAGAGTGCTTGCAGGTGTCAGCTGTCCCCCGAACAAACCTGTCACCGGAGCTCGTGCCCTACCATTGCGATCCCGCCTCCAGTCACTCCCTTTAGTCAAGAAGGTACATACATGATCTTAATGGAATTGACAATATTTATCTCAATTTCATTTTCTTGGTGGACTCTTATTTTGTTTGGCCATCAGATGATGTCTTTATGTTGAATACGCACAATAATGGTTAACTAAGAACTAGTCAGTGGAGTATACCAAATAGGACTACTCCATGTTGGTAATGGACCCAAACGATCATGTGCTCAGACACTCAATGTCATTCGCTCAGTGCTCGAGTGCATTTTTCTTTTTCTTCTCCTTCTTCTTAGGCTACTTAACTTTTTTTAGAACGATGAATGCAATCAACATTAATGTATTTATGGGCTCAGCTAAGGATTTCAAAGAAAGAATGTGGAGGCTTCTTTGATAGTGAAAAAGAGAGGTATGGCTCAAGACCATTTTAAAATATGGCCATTACCACCCTTTGATTAAAGTCATGCACACCCAATGCCTCCTCATTGAAATAAGCAAGATATTCTTTCAAGGATTCCTTAAGGCCTATTTGACATTTACTGAAGTAATGGGATGCTCAAAGGTGCCTACGATAAGATGTAAAATGTACTAAGAACATGGTTTTGAGCTGGTCAAAATTTTCAATAGCATCGTTTAGTAAACCCATGTACTAGATTCGAGCATTACCCTCAAATGTAGTTGAGAAAGCTTGACACCATATGTTATCTAAGGCAACTTGAACTAGCATATGGGAGGTGAAGAGGTTGATATGATTCCCGAATCAATAGTGCCCCTATAGAGTTTGATGGAAGGGATTTAGAATTTTTTAGATAATACTTTAACCATGATTTGGCGGTTGAGGGCCTGGTTTAAACTTCATACCAAGGGAGTCTTATAACCTTTCTTTAAGGCTCAAATTTCCTCCTTTAAGAGCCAAATATGCCCACTTCTACTTAGCTTGGTCATTATGATGCTAGTTATGAATTGGGGAGGTTAAGGCCTCTAGCTTCTTTTGTTTTTCTTGCTCAGATATGCAGTCATGTTGAGATGGATGGACTGATCTCTCCCACTAGTCCTAGTGATTCTCATGATCTTACTCCAACCCTAGGTAGGATGGGATGGGGAGTTTTAGCACTCCTATTACTGTTGTTCTTGCTGGTTATTAATGAAGGTCCTAAGAATTTGGGTTAGTACCTAAATCTACAGTTCAAAGTTCCCAAAACGCTCAGTAGTAATGTGCTTTAGAGGAATAATGTTCATATTAAATACATCGCAGTGTCGATCATTTTGTTGGCTATTCACTAAGGATATTTGATGCGAAGGCATGATAGGGGATTGATTGAGAGTGTAAAGATTGAGCAAAAAGATGTTGGGGCCCTGTGGTTGACGCCAATTAATGTTGCTTGATAACTGGGAACTAGAACACCTTACATTGGACTTTTGCAAGCATGGGGCTTTTGTCCCCCGAGGTATTCTCCAATGGTAAAGTTAGTCCTATGTATATTAGATACGAGCGAAAAAAGCATAGCAATGTGTAAACTTATGTTGTAAGTTCTTTACCTTTGGAGATATTAGTGCTTATATAGTCTGATTCGAGGTGGGTTGAGCGTGATTTGTAATTAGATCTTTTCTATGATATGACTCATGGTGGTGATCTCCAAACCATACCAAGGACCATTCCTCTAGCACACGTCACTCTATGATGGAGGCCATGTGTTACCTTTGGATTAGTGTGTGAAAAGATTAAGAACCCTATTGAATTAGAGAACTTGAGAGAGCCAAACCCTAGTTGGAGGAAATAAATTCCTCAACAAACAAATATATTGTACACCTATTTATACTAATATTAAGTGAGTCATGACATAATTCATGACGTAAGCATAACATAAGCCATGACATAAATATAAATCTAACACTTTCCCTCAAGCTAAAACATATATATGTTTCAAGCTTGTTACAAATGTAATTTATTCGAGGGCATGTGGATGTGTTGTATTACAAGACAATTGTTTTGGGTCACAAAGGCGGCAGATGATTAGAGGCTACGAAGGCAATGACTGGAGGCAGATCTTGGCGATGGTGACGATGATGGCAGATTGACAATATTGCAGCGGCGATACGAGATCTATGCGACGCACAAGATCAGAAAAAGAAGCTGTGAGATCTGAGAGACACGCTGGAAGAAGAAACAAACGCGAGATCTGAAGGCACGCCAATTTGAGAGTCGAGCTGGAAGGAGATAAGATATGAGAAACCAGTCATGAGATCTAATAAGCAGTTGCGATATTTGAGACGAAAGTGGTCGGATTTGGACGAGAACGGCTGGATCTGGAGAATTGACAACCGGATATGAGAGATGATGGCTAGATATGAGGTCTAACAGCTAGATCTAACCGGGTTCGAGGGATTGATGGCTGGATCTCTATCGGATTGACGGTCGGATATGAAAAATGATGGCTAGATGGATAATAGTCAAGGAAGAAGATCCGGCAAGAGACTAATGAGGCAAATCTGACAAGAGATCGGAGAGACAAATCTGACGAAAGACCATGAGAGATCGGTGAAAGAATGTAGAGGTAGATTTGATGAGATCTAAAATGACATATCAACAAAAATTGTAACACCCCACTTTCCAAGCATGTTATATCTTAGGATAATTCTAGAATAATAATTTTTTTCTATTCAAAATCATGGCTAAACCATATCGTTCCTCATATCTATCACAAAAATTTCATTTATCTATCTCGAATGAGAACATCATAAACATCAATTGCGGAAGCTAGAATCGAACCTTAACTTTAACATTAACCAATAAAAAGGTTATACATCATCACTCTTCAAAACATTCATAATTCAAAGTAGTAGAACTTAAGCACATAGGTTACATAACATACATTCATTACATCATGCACTTTGTTAAGTGCCATTTCATGCCTCATTTATCCTCGTCTTTGCTATAATCTTCATCTGGAACGTTTGAATATTCCAAGACCAAAACCCAAGTTAAATGATGAATCATCTAAGTAAGGGTATATCATTTAATGCACATATATGTATGCAATGCACTTTCATCATTACTCTATGTTTGGGTCGACCGTACCCAACTGTTGCCCGTCATTTTTACAGTCTCCCTGTCAGACCGAGGTGTATAGGTGCACCATTGGCAAAGTAACGACATCAGTCCCTAATCCCAAACCCATGCAACGTATGATCGTGAATCTCATCATATTCATATGCATATTTCATCATCAGAAAATGTAAATGCACTTTACGTGATGCATAA
Organism: Diospyros lotus; assembly: GCF_014633365.1. Lineage (NCBI taxonomy): Eukaryota > Viridiplantae > Streptophyta > Magnoliopsida > Ericales > Ebenaceae > Diospyros > Diospyros lotus. Next base: position 34,397,487 of record NC_068349.1, read on the forward strand.
CATACTAAGACATGACAACAAAACATTTGCATGAAACATGATCTTTGGGTTGAACCACCTACCTTAATCACACTTTTCAAAATTTCTTAAAATACGTGCCGATCTAAAAAACGTGCGAATCTCCAAATCCTATAGCCAGAGATCTTTTAATCAATAAATGTCCATGAAATCAATATTTCTGATTTTTCCTAATTTCCTTTATCTTTTCTCCAAATTCCTTCTTCAATAATTCAAAATTAAATATCTCCACAACATTTTTTCTCCAATTTTCCTTTGCAAAAATTCATAAAATCATATTCCTACATTTTTGAGTTTTTCTGGAATTTTCCTCAAATTCTTTTTTTTTTTCCTATTTTTCCTAAACTTATTTTCTCTTAAAATAATACCTCCTCAACATTTTTCTCCAATTTTTCTTCACGATAAGCCATAAAATAATTTTATAAGGAAAAATAAAAAAGATTAAAAAAAAACTAACTTGGCACATGCCCTCACTCGTTGGCACGTGAACTCAAGGCTGGCTGGCTCATGATTGCTACGCACCGGTCGTCTTCCTCAATTTTTCGATCGCTGGCGATCTCCCATACCCGGTTTTCTTTGCACCACTAGATAGCCTCTTTCTAGTCGATCCCTTTGGCACCATTCTTGGCCCGAAACAACCATCAGAGCTATCCCCAAAAAGCTAAAAACAGACCGAAATTGGTCACCACCTTGCGTCTCCGTCCTCTTTCGAAATACCCTCAAATCAAGTTGAAAAATGCACTAAACTCTCTAGAAATGAACCTTATGCACTCGAGATTAAAAGCCCCTTATCCAAAGCTCTAGAATCGCTCTCAAACTCACACGATTGGAGGTTTAGTTGTTTAATGCATTCGGCCTTCTCAACCTTGTTATTTATACTCGATTTCAACGCCTAATCACGCCATACCCAGTCAAATCCATGCCATAAATGCTCGATGATGCCTTACCCTGCCTCAGATCGTGGAAAATCATCACAATAATCTCTTTCCCGATTTTCTGGAAGCCACGGCCATGCCCGTCGTACATTGCTCGATCTCAGCCATTCCCGGCTAATCTTCAACCCACATGCTGCCCAATCAATTCCCCAGGCTGAGGGGCCCATGCTCATACCCTCAGGCGGCTTCAATCAGTGCTGGTCGAAGGTTGGCCAAAGTTGACAGCAACCATCGACGGCCATGGATGCCTCATTCCTTCTTTAACTCTTTTTTTTCACACTTTAGCCTTCTTGATTTTCTATCCCTCTTTTAGGCCTTTTCATGAAGCCTATTTAGTTCCCAAAAATTCATCGACTATCCTTAGGACTTCCTTTTTCATGCTATACTCTCCGAATCTAGATTCACCATTTTTCGGCCAAAATTCAAAAATTATACTTAGGCTCGAAACTTAAGCGAAATTGCATTTGATCGCGAATTCCTTTGTTTTCCCTCTAACCTTCTCACATATCATTTTTATGTAAAGCTTAACTGTCTTTAGGGCCCCGCTGACTTTTCTAGGACTCTCTCATGACTATTCAATTTTCTAAGCTGCTCTTAAGCTGTACCAGAAATCGTTCTTGATTTGATTTCTTTTGATGCTAAAATCTTATTTCAATATGCTCGTTATGGATATCTCTTTTTTTTTTTTTTGGACATGCAAGTCTTGAGGTATTCCCTCTTATCGATTCGATTATTTGGGATCTTTAAACTGTCTCATAGATTTTTTTATCAATATCAATTATGCAATATTTCACCAAATAACATCATATTTATTTATTTAAAACTGGAATATTACAAAGATGGTGTCAATGGGAGGTGGTAGTGGAAGCTACAGAAGTATATGGCAGCGACGAAAGTCGCAGACACAAATCTGGGTAAGAGCTAACATGGTTGGATCTGGGCAGGAGCTAGTATGGTCGGATCTAAGCGTAGTTGAGAGGCGCGACTGGATCTTAGTAAACAAGTCATAGCCAGATCTAGAGGCAATGACGACTGAAGCTGGGTGATAACGGTGGGCACAAGAGTGGATCTGGGCAATGAAAGAGGCACGGTGGCTGGATCTGTTCAAATATGAAGGTCAACGACTAAATCTAGATAGATATGAAGGTTTATGATGGATGAATTTGGGCAGATATGAAAGTCGGCGGCCAGCGGGAGATGGCAGCTACCAAATTTATGCAAATCTAAAGGTCAATTGTTGTATTTGGGTGGATTTGAAGATTGACAGTTGGATTTGGTTGGTGGCAGCTAGATTTGAGCAAGGTGCGGTCGAATCTGAAGATTGACGGTCGGATTTGGGCCAATTTGGTCAGATCTAGGCATCACGCAAAGGAAGTCGGCAGCAACGAAAGTGATGGACAACTACAGTAGTGGCAGATCTTGAGAAGGCTATCGCGATGAACGGTTGCAAAGCGACAGATCTGAAGAAGGCAATGGTGAGGATGACCGTGGGGCAACAGATCTAGAGAAGGCAGCGAGATCTTGTGGTTGTTACGGTAGCGACAAACAATGTAGTAAGGAGCTAGAGGCTGTTGCAGTAGGAAAGTGATGCACATTGGATCTGATGGAGATGTACACCCGAGCTGGTAGAGGAGATTGGCAGCGGCATGGCGAATGCGACATTGAGGCAGCAAGGAGGCCACCGCTGCAACTAAAGTTTGAGTGGGAGCTCTAATACCATATTGAATTAAAGAATTTGAGAGAGCCAAACCCTAGTTAGAGGAAATAAATTTCTCAACAAACAAATACATTGTATACCTATTTATACTAATACTAAGTAAGTCATGACGTAAGTATGACATAAATATAAATCTAACAAATTCAAACCTTTTTTTTGTTTTTTGATAAATAACATATTTTATTGTCAATAATAATCATATTACCAGATCTCTTTTTAAATGGTGCAACAATTTTTTAATTAATAAAACCACTTGTGTATAGTACAATTGAATTCGTAAAGATTTTAAACATCAAGAACTGTTATGATTTTGCCCTCTTTTATAGTCAAAAGAAAGAAATAGAGATATTCTTATATAGATTAAGTTTACTTGTACAAAGTTAGCTAAACCAATTAGGAAAAAGATAAATTTATAATTTAAAATAATAGAATCTCATAATTCATGTAATTCTAGCATTCCACAACCAGATAAGTCCCAAATATATTTCAATCACTATATTGGAATCCAACGATGATGAGAGAGGTGTCAATTTTTTTTTTAACTTAAAAAAAGATAAGAAAAATGTCAGTTCATTAGATATTGATTGGCAACAAAAATAGGGCAATTGTGGTGAGGCAATTGCAACTTTAACAAAATAAGGTAATGACAGGCAATTAGTGTTCCCTTGTTGCATTTAATTATGAATTATATTATTTGTATATCATTTATGTACATCTTGAGCTACACAAGACATATAAATAATATAAATATTCCTCGTTTCATTGCACCTCACCACTTTGGGTGAGAATATTTTAGATATTAGTACATCATTGTGTAGATCAAGATATACACAATGATATATCAATAATATTTTCCTTCAATTATTAGTATCAAAAAAAGAGTTGCTTTTGATCTACCATCACAAGCGAATCTAAATGTGAGCTGCCTTGGGCTGAAGTCCAAAACAACCCACAAAAAAAAAATTAAAATTTTAAGATAGAATCCAACTCAAATTCAGTTTAACCCATCCCCAACCCAGCTCATTCCCAACCCAACCCACCCTACTTTACAATGTTGGATCCGCCCCGTCTACCATTAACATTCACTGACACCCCTTTTAGGTTACAAGCGAATAAATTGAGGGTTCACAAGCAAACAAGTCCTTTAGTGACTCTTGTGATCACTATTGTCATTTTCTCCCTTAACAAATTTCTTTTCTCTTTTTTCTCTTTATCACTTGGGTGCGAGTAGGGCTAGAGCCCAAATAGGTAAAATCCACCTGGGTCCAAGCAAGGAATATTTTCTTATTTATTATTTTGCTATTTAATTTAGATTAAACTTATTTTAATTTTATTTAATTAACTTAAAAAAAAGTTATCCCAAGGATTTAAGAAAAAATAAACAAACTAATTTAACTTAAAAAACAAAAACCGTATTTTTGCATATATTTAACATCCGAGAAGATGATTGTGACGTAAACGCAAACTGCTTCCACAGATACGACTCCCTCTCCCTCTCTCTCTCCCCCTCTCTCTGATACTTCAGAATCCGGCAGTTTCTTGCCGGAAAGCTATAGAAATTCCGGCCAGATTTGACCTGTATCGATCACGATCATAGTCATGACTCCGGAATAGTGAGTTCCGTCGATCGTCAAGTGTTTTTTTCGCTTGTTTCGATTGCGCTTGGATTTTAATATAGGTCACACTTAATATGTGATAAATTTGTCGACCTCGTACACTACCTTTATATTGTCTGTGTTCGGTTTCTAGTTATGCGATTGTTTATTATTGGTTAATTTGATGCTTTAGTCGAGACGATGATTGTTGATGCTGATCTCATCTGTCAACCCTAGATTTGAGAATTATGAACCTAGATCCACTCGTTGTGATTGGATTTAGTTTTGTATTCACTTTGAGGTCAATTGTGTTGTTTTCAATTATTCTGAACCGTTAGTTCTAATACTAAGGTTTGATCGGTTTCAGGTATAGAATATCAATGATACATGGATCCAGAGGTCTTTGTAATGTACATCAGTTGTCATCAATACTAATAATATTGGTGTTGCCTTTGATAATGGACTGAAATTTGTAAACAACACTCACCCAAGGGGAAAAGTTTAGAAATGTTGATACTTCAAAGGTCTAACATAAGGGGTTTTGGGTATAATCTAGATATTGGGATATTACTTGGATTCATAATAACTTATATCTTCTGGATTTTTTGAGTTGCTGCCGCTTGAAGTGCCTCATTAATCAACCTAATTAAGTTTAGGAAAAAGGTCCGGCAGGTGTATGTCATGCATACCATCATTAGTGAGTAGTCCAACATTTAATATCCAAAGCAGTTTAATGGGAAGACAAAGATGGTTGGCCATTCACCTCTTGGTGTGCCTTGAATGTTGCTGTCACCAAATTGTATTGGAAAGTGAACCAATTTGTTCTGTTATAGTTCTGATTTTTAGGATTAGATACCATTTCCAAGGGCTGCAGATTTAAGGAGGGTTGTAAGAGATGTGGATGTGCGCGTGGATTATGCCTTTTCAGTTGGCTCCATTGATATTTTATCGTTAGAGTGGTGTTGATTTTTGACTTAGTAATGTCTCTTTTTTGCGACTACAAGTATAATTTTATCATCTTATGCTGTTCACTCTAATCTCATAGTATAAGTTGTCTTGTGGTGGTTAATGTCATAAAGTCAGTTCTACACTTGGATAAAACCTTGAAATCTTTCTTATGTCGCTCCAGTAAAAGTTTCTGGTTATAATTCCCGTAAAACCTTGGAATTTATCATTGTTTACAATCATGAGCTCACTAAAATCTGGTTGTAAGTTGTATATGGACACTGGGAGTTAATGCATAGTTGGTAGCATGACTATAGATGTATGAATTACAGAGTACAAACTAGTGAAATTTTAGTCCAGGATACTTGTGTTTGTTTTTTTTCTATCCATGAACATAGACATTTGTCACAATCTCAGGGGTAGGAAGGGAATATTAATAAATTACAGTTATAATAATTATATTTATTAGTCAGTTATATTTGTAACAGTTACTTAGATGGTAGTTGTTGTAATAGTCAGTTATTATAACAGTTAGACAGTTAAGGAGAGGGCTATATATGTAACCTAAGGTGATAGGAGAAGGGGGAGGGAATAACAGAATTATCTAGAGTTGGGTTTGGACAATTATGGAATTCTGGACAGAATAGAATAGAAAGAGAGAGAGAGAGAGATAAATAAAGAGAGATAAAATAATAGTTCTGTTATTCCATCCCCCTTCTCTTATCACCTTAGTTTACATATATAGCCATCTCCTTAACTGTCTAACTGTTACAATAACTAATTATTATAACAACATATAACTGAATATTACAACAACCACCATCTAACTAACTGTTACAAATATAATTGACTAATAAATATAATTATTACAACTGTAATTTATTAATATTCCCTTCCTACCCCTGAGATCGTGACAACATTCTTCATCCTTCAGCTCTTGATCATCATCTACAACAGAATTCAAGCCTTAATCCTGTTATGTGAGGTTGGTTATATGAATTCAAGCTCACCAGTCATTTTTATCTATGGCCTTGTCTTCTATAAGGACCTTATAACTCATATCATATTTAAGAGTTCTACAAAGTTTTTCTTGGTTTTCCTCTACCTCAGTTGCTAAATACTTGTTCCATTCCTTACCTCACGGTCATCCAGTCTATTAAATTGTTCTCAATGCTGAAAGGTTTAAGGGTGGTTAAACTTGTGTCTTACGCTCTATCTAGGGTGTATCTCGTGGTTCATTCTTATGTTAAGACATGTTAACTGGAAAACTTGTTAATGGAAATGTAGAACTCTTAAACTGTGTGACTAGAAGGCCCAGAGTCTAAACAACTGATTTTTATGTAATCATTATTATTTATTAGTGAGGTTGTTAACTTTACCTTTTCTTGTGCCAAAAAACAAATAAGTAGAAAATGGGGAGACAGATAGGAATTGACTGAGAATGTGTTTAATCTTTTGTGATATTACTAAAAAGGGCATCCCAGTGCACAAGGATCCCTGTTTTGCGAGTGTCATAATTCTATGCATCCTTCCCTTGCTTTTGTGATAGTCCTGATACCAATTTTTTTTTTTCTGAATTCCCTTTTGCAGTGACTATCTGTTCAAGCTTTTGCTCATTGGAGATTCTGGTGTTGGCAAATCATGTCTCCTTCTAAGATTTGCCGTAAGTTATTGGAATCTAGTTTAAACTGAACCTTGTGAATTGTAGTTGCTGGTGTATCTTTTTTAATGCAACTAAATAATTTTTCTACACATCTTTGGTTCTGCTTTCCTAGTTACTTGTGAAGTATAAATTTATTTGCTCTGCCCATATGATTTGCCATAAGTTATTGGAATGTTAGTTTAAAGTGAACCTTGTGAATTGTAGTTACTTGTGTATCTTTTTTAATGCCACTAAATAACTTTTCTACACATCTTTGGATCTTCTTTCCTAGTTATTTGTGAAGTATAAATTTATTTGCTCTGCCCAACACATCTTTGGATCTGCTTTGCTATTTATTTTTTCACCATCAAAAAGTTATTATTCATGGTTAACTGTATTCATGATCTTCAAGAAGGAAACTGACTCATGCCTGTTGCAAAATATTAAAACACTGCTGCTTTAAACAGTCAGATGGTGTTGCAGCAATCTGCTATGGGCTAGCATAACTGTGGGCTAGCTTTAATTATTGGGAGGAATTGGTTGATGAGAAGAACTGGAAATAAATAACTGGATCTTGTGGTTAAGCAATGGAGGGGAAGAGAAAAGTTGCAGTATCAAATTTACTAGGACTTGAGGATGCAATACCTATACAGACTCCGAAGTTCTTTAATCAAAATAGAACTCTTTAATTGGATGCACTGGCAGTAAATTTTTTTACCCAAATGAGTTACTAGATCACCACACTATGATTGATATAAGATGATGGGTTCAGGTTTTGTGTCTGATTTTTTACACAGACAAATACATCAAATTCAACTCAAAACAAAATCAATGGCCACATGTTATCTTAGCTAAGCGAGGCATCTTTCAATTGATTATTTTTTATCCTAGATTTTAGTTGATCAGCATAGAATGTAATGTATCTCTGTGACCAACATCTATAAAGCATCTTTGCTGCCTGCGTCATTGCACTCATTATAGAAGTTTCTTGGCTCAGATAGAGTTGTGTGCATTTTTGTTGGCTCTACCCTGTTTTAATACCTCGGATTTTGATGGTTCATTGATTCATTTTCTATGTATAGGATGACTCATATTTGGAGAGTTACATAAGCACCATTGGAGTTGATTTTGTGAGTAAATATTACAGAATTGTTAACTTCTCAGCTTGGTTTTACATTTTCAATTAAGTTTTTATGATCTCCTATGTTTTTCCTTGTAGAAAATACGCACTGTGGATCAAGATGGCAAAAGTATCAAACTTCAAATTGTAGGTTTCTGATTGCTTTCTAAATCTTCTCCATTGATCCTCATTTTGTGTTGACTGGCATGGATCCTGCTGGGATCCTATCATTTTATATTGGTGCGTTCCCCTGTTAGAGGGAAAATGGGCAGACATTTTGTTGTACCCAAAATTTATCTGAAGATAGCCATATTCTTCATCTAGCATTTGTTAATGGCTTCATAATCATAACTCTCTTTTCTCTTTAACATTTAACAATCAAATGCATGCTCATCTTTCTTGAGCTGTTGTGTTTTATCCTCTTTGGAAATCACTTAATTTGCTTCTTTAAATTACATGCAGTGGGACACTGCAGGGCAAGAACGTTTTAGGACAATCACTAGCAGCTATTACCGTGGAGCACACGGTATCATTGTGAGTTTTTTATTAGGAAAAGTTATCCTGTTAGCTAATTGGTATGTCTGCATAATCCTTCTAGCTTTAAGACTAATTTGCCTTTCTGTGGATTTTCTTATAGGTGGTTTATGATGTCACAGATCAAGAAAGCTTCAATAATGTCAAACAGTGGCTCAATGAGATTGATCGATTTGCAAGTGACAATGTCAACAAACTTCTTGTTGGAAACAAGAATGATCTCACTGCAAATAAAGTTGTCTCTTATGAAACAGCCAAGGCAAAATGACCTCTGTGCACTTGAGTATCATATTAGTAACTTGAAAAGACATTAGACTTGCCTTAATAAGATAGATTCAAACGTGTTTATTTCATGTCTTTTAGGCATTTGCTGATGAAATAGGCATTCCATTCATCGAGACCAGTGCAAAAGACGCAACTAATGTGGAGCAGGCTTTCATGGCTATGGCTGCTGCAATAAAAAACAGGTAGGTGCTACTGTAGGCAATTTTTTTGTTTTTATCAATACAAACAGAAGTAACCATGCCGCAAGCTTTGCCACACAGTTTAACAATTTTCTGTGAAAAATGATTTCTTTGTAAATGCTGAGTTTGCTACCAATTTGTTCCCGAATCTTGTGGCGCTGGTGGGAGTGGGGATTACTTACCTCCTGAGGAAGGTCAATGAAATGCCCTCTCGGGAAGTTAAAAAGGGCTTAAGTGAACTCATTAATAAATATCGGGTTTGGTTTTTTCACCCTTCAGCTCTTATTTTGTTCCCTCTCATTTCGTTTTTGAGATTTGGTAGCATTGGGGTGGCAAGCCCAAAACCAAACTCAAACCTTATCATATAGACAAAAGCCGAAACAGCAAATTTATAATAAGTAGGCTGGTCAGTTAGGCGCATAGTTGAAACCCAGTACTATCTTTTTTTTGCAATTGCTGTGCTCTATTTCTGTTTCCATAATTTTTTGATAGGCCTACCAGTACCATCAAAACTGATCAACATTTACATCTGATCAGTTTCTACTCTGCTTTGCATATTTTGAGTACAAATAGCTGTGTTTCTGATTTCAGGATGGCAAGCCAACCGGGCATGAACAATGCCAAGCCCCCAACCGTTAATATCCGAGGACAGCCTGTCACGCAGAGCAGCGGTTGCTGCTCTTCTTAAGCAAAAGACCAGGTCCTATTGCACTCTGCGTAGGCTGATGCTCCTCCATAGCATGTAACAGACCGTGATCGTAAGGGAAAGCCTACTCTTAACTCGAACTCGTCCATCATCTAGGTTTACTTTCCGCATGGTGCTCTCGAAATCTTTTTAATCCTATTATTTGGCTAAGAAAGCATGTAGAAGCATTCGTTTCAAAATTGTTCTTTCTGTTTTATATTCTACTTCTAAGTACAGCTCTTCATGGTTCAGGAGTGGCCAAAAACCCGTAAATAGTTAGGATTGAAGTGCAAAAATATGTTTTCTGTTTTTATAGCCCATTTAGTCAAGTGAAGTGCATTCATATTGTAATTTAATTGATCGAACAGCATTAGCAGTTTTTCATTTATGATGAAAAGCTTATTTGAGGTGACGAACTCAACAGTAGGATTGATCTTGATCAACCTCTCCCCAAGTACTACTGAAGTTAATGCTGCTATTTTTTGGGTCCACGACTCAAATTTGCATGGATGAGAACAGATAATTAAACAAATGTTGTGAAGATTAGAAAACGGTTCCAAAAGAAAAAAATTGATCAGATTTTATTTGAACTGACCAATCGGACGACCTGCCCCAATTTGACTGCGCCCCCAACAGTCGCACCGGACGCATTATTAGTACGTCAATCCCTGAGAGAAAGCAAGCATGGTTGCTTTTTGAAGATCGGCCACTTGCTTGCCAATGAGAATCAAGAGGTTTTTATTGTTAAATTTAACTTAATTAAATTAAAATTTCATTAACATTACATGTGATGTAAGAAATGTCCGAACAAAAAAAAACATTAAAATTATTTTTTTTTTAAAATTACATCAATTTAAACTCCCTTGACTTTTATATTTCCAAACCTAATATTATCTTTTAAATAATTAAAATATCTTTATTCATCTCTTAAAAAACTCTAGGTTCGCAATGGAATCGTCCATCTCAGACCTAGGTCTAAATTTGTTGTTCATCAAGATTCCAAATAAACATGATATGGCAAGAGGATAGGGATAAAAAAAAAAAAAAAAAAAGGTAATATATTTAGAGGTAAATTAGTCTTTTTGCTTTTCATTTTAACAAGGAAACTCTTTTTAAGTGTAATTTTTTAAAAATACAAAAGAAAAAATATAATTTATTGGTGAAATTTACTTGCCTTTCTAAAACCACAACAAAATTTCCATTCACGTGACAAACCACAGTGAAGTTACTTCTTTTTCAAACATTGGATATTATATTCAAAAGATTTTAAGATTTTCATCCCCCTTATGTTACAATTCTGAAACCATAAATACAGGTACGTACACATTTGATGAACTAATTTCACGAAAAGGACTAGAGATACAAAAAGATGTCTTAACAGAACACTACAAGTAGTGACACTATAACGCAACAAAAACCCAAAGGGAAATTCTATCCCCAACCTGTGAAATTACTCTTCACAACTCACCCCATGTAAAATCCTCCACTAATTTTAAAATTTCAATTTTAACTCTAGCTGTAGCAAAGAGGAGAGAGAGAGAGAGAGAGAGAGAGAGAATGGGTCGGCTGCCATGGCCGACCCACACACACCATTCGGCCATAGTAGCGACACAGAGAGAAAGAAAGAGAAAAAAAAAGAGAGAGGGGCCGACCCCCCCCCCCCCCCCACATACACACACACACACGCATGACCGCAGTCATGGCAGCCGCGACCATGAAACCTAGCCATGGCAACAGTCGGGGAACCTAGCGTTCCCCAACTTGGGGCGATGGTGGCGGTATCGCGGTTACCATCATCGTGGCTGACGAAGGCAGCGATGCTGCCATCGTCGTCGAGATGGGGAGGGGTCGAGGCGCACCTCGCGGTGCAGGGGTTTTAGCAACCCCCACATCACAAGGTGCGAAGGTTTCTGATGGCCGTGGATAGGTGTGTGTGTTGGGCTAGGTTCCATGGCCGCGACCATGCTGTGTGTGAGTGTGTATATATATATGTGTATAGGTCGACTATGGCTGACTCCCTCTCTCTCTTTCTTTCTCTCTGTGCGGCTTCCATGACCAAATTGTGTGTGTGTGTGTGGGTCAGTCATGGCAGCCAACCCACTCTCTCTCTCTCATATCTGCTACAGCTGGGGTTAAAATTGAAATTTTAAAATTAATGAAGCATTTTGCATGGAGTGGATTGTGAAGAATAATTTCATGGGTTGGGGATAGAATTTCCCAAACCCAAATTGGTACTTCCCAACTAACCTGTAGCAATTTCTTGTCGAATGAACTTGTCAAACACCATAAGAGGAATATTTGGTCCACTCAGTGTTCGAAAATTCGGCCTAGGCGTTGAGCGGCAATCGGCCGCAACGATTTAGGGCTACTCGGTAGCCCTATGCGCCATGGTTGACTAATCGGGCCGCGCCGCCGCCTAAGCAGACCAGGCGGCGCCTAACCGCCTAGGTCGCCACAACCTGGGCCACCTAGGTCGTGCGCGTCTTGGGTCGACCTTATTTCCCCTTCTCTTTCTCTATTTCCCCTTTCCCTTTCTCTCTCTGGTTGTGTTCATCGCGGCTCCTCTCTCTCTTTCTCTCGCCTTCGATCTCCTCTTGGTCGTTCACCGCCGCCATTGATCTCTTCTCTTGGTCTTGCTCTCTCGTTGCTACCGACCTCACCTGTTGGTCGTTCTCTCTTGTCGCCGATCACGTCTTGCTGCGATATGTATCCAACTATCTATCTTCCTCCGCCAACGCAAAGTTGCTCGTTGCTCGCTTGCGTATTGCTTGCTTCAACAAACAGCAAGTTGCTGCTGCTTGCTGCTTGTTGAAGCAAGCAATACGCAAACTTGCTGCGTCAGCTTGCTGTTTAGTTGCTGCAGTAGCTGTTGATTTCATTAGATGAGTTTTAATTTAATTTCAATGTATATTATTCAATACTTAGGGAAAAACAAAAAAACAGAAAGTGAAATGAATGATTCGGATAGGACTGGAAGTACGGGAGCATCGTCCGAGGCCTCCTCAATTCTTAAAAGGAAGTTAAATGATGTCGGATGGGACTCATGGGAGTATGGAATGTTAATTGATCCGAAAAATATTGATAAACTTAAATGTAAGTTATGTGGTAAAATTATGTCTGGAGGTGTTTACAGAGTAAAAGAACACATTGGCCACATTTCTGGAAATGTTTCTGCATGTCCAAAATCTTCTCCAATTGATCAATCCAAATGTAAGAATGCTATTGCCGAGGCAAAGAATAAGAGGAAAAATAAGAAGGAGGAAGATTTGATGAGATCAACTGTTAATATCTCTGAAAGAGTGGAAGGGGATGATGAAGATGAATTGCAAGAGTTGGGTAGCAAAAAACGTCTCGTACTCTTGGCCCTATGGATAAGTTTGCTAGCTCCATCAGTCCTGAAACTTGTTTGAGTGCGAGAATGACCCAAAGGCAACAAACTATTAGTGAAACACTATTTAAAGAGAGAACACAGTCTGTTCGTGAATATTGTGCTAGATGGGTGTATGAAGCTGGTATACCTTTCAATGCGATTGATAATGATAGCTTCAAATTGTTTGTTGAGGCGGTTGGTCAATTTGGGTCGGGCTTCAAATCTCTCAGTCAATACCAATTGAAGAAATCGCTATTAAAGGGGGAAGTTGACAGAATAAAAGAGTTATTGAAGAAGTATGAAGAAGAGTGGGCACGAACTGGGTGCTCCATTATGACAGATGCTTGGACAGATAGAAAAATGAGGAGCATCATGAACCTATGTGTTAATTCTAATGCAGGTACTGCTTTCCTTTCTTCTAAAGAGTCTTCAGATGAAGCACATACAAGTGAACTTATCTTTGAGTATGTGGATAAGTGCACTGAGCAAGTTGGGCCACAAAACGTCATCCAAATAGTAACCGACAATGCTGCTAATAATATGGGAGCAGGAAAATTATTGAAGGTGAAGAAGCCAAATATCTTTTGGACCTCATGTGCCTACTCACACCATCAATTTGATGCTTGAAAGTATTGAAAAACTGCCGAAGTATAAGAAAGTCATCGATCAGGCCAAGAGTTTCACAATCTTCATTTATGCACACCATAAGATCTTATCCTTAATGAGATCATTTATGAAGAAAAGGGATATAGTGAGACCAGAAGTCACTAGATTCGCTTCTACTTTCTTGACTTTACAGAGTTTGATGGAGAAAAAGGACCAACTGAGGGCAATGTTTACCAGCTCTGAATGGGAGGAATACAAATGGTCGAAGATTGTTAAAGGGAAAGCAGCCTATACTACTGTAATGAGCATTGCTTTTTGGAATGGTGTGACTATATGCCTTAAGGTTTTTGCACCTTTGGTGAAGGTGTTTTGAATTGTTAATGCGGATAGAAAGCTTTCTATGGGCTTTTTATGTGGAGAGATTAAGCAAGCAAATGAAGATATTAAAGATGCCTTAAATAATCTTGAAAAGAACTATAAGCCTATTATGGAGATTATTGAAGCAAGGGTAAAAGATAGGCTAGATAGTCCACTACATTTTGCAGCTTACCTTTTGAATCCCTACTACTTTTTCAAGGATATGGATATACAACTTGATAATGAAGTGATGGATGGGCTTTTTAACTGTGTGGAGATGTTTTATCATTATGATGGTGAATTGCAAGGCCATGTTATAAATGTTGAGTTGCCAAAGTATACTCGTAAAGATGGAGCTTTTGAAAAATCGTGGGCAACTCAAGGGTGTGCAAAAAATGATGACAATTATAATCCAGGTATAAAATTCATTTAATCCTTTCTATTGTGTATTAGTGTATAAATTAAATTTGTTTACTTTATACTTGTTTGACCTATGTAGTTACATGGTGGATGACTTATAGAAATCAAACTCCAAACTTGCAATGAATGGCGAGAAAAATTCTCTCGTTAACCACTAGTTTATCCGGTTGTGAAAGAAAATGAAGCACTTTTGAAGCGGTTAGTGTATATATGAATTATATTTATTTACTATCAATTAGTTATCCTTATTCAGTTATTATTTATATTGATATTGCTTTTATTTTATTTATGTAGATACATACGAAAAAAAGACATAAACTAGATGTGAATCGATTGAACAATCTAGTCTATGTTCAATTTAATGCAAAATTGATGAACAAGCACAAAAGGGAGACGGAAATGAATGTTGATGTGCTATTTGCTAGTAATGCACAAGGATGGATTGTTGATGGAGAAGATGATGAAATTAAGCATGATACGGGGCTTACTTGAGAAGTTGTTGGTGAAGCATCGAGAGCAGACGAGATGCTTCAAACTCGAAGAAGTTCTAGGATGAAAGAGCTTCATGAAGATGATTTTCAATCAGAAGAAGAAGATGAGCAAGAAATCAATTAATTTGATATTGAGTCCAATGAAGATCGTGTATTGGAAGAATGTGGAGAGGAAAAAGACCAATTAGATAGTTAGATTTAGATTCTTCGAATATGATTTATATTGTATTATTGCTACTTCTACTTTCTTGAACTTATAACTAATATAATAATTTATTTTCTGAGTCTTAATTTTATTATTTCATTTGTCTTTTCAACTTTGATTTACCTAAAAAAAATATCAAATTACATCAAAAAAAATTTAAAAAAAAAAAATCATTTTTCCTAGTCGCCGCCTAGACCCCGCCTAGACGCTAGGCCCTAGCCTAGTGCCTAGCGCATTTTTGAACACTAGGTCACTAAAATCAAGATTATCTTGCCAACTCTCCAGAGCTCTCAAACCTGACCAAGTGCAAAAATCACTAAACATGCCACTCCTAGAATTGGGCCAAAAATTAACCTAACCACACCGTTTAATCCCTTGTTCTTGAAAGACGAAAAAGTAAAAAAACCAAATTAGCCAACCCATAATGTCTCCAAAAGGTAGAGCGTATAGGAGTTTACTTGGAAGCCCCCCTTCTTAATAATTTGCCATATGTTAACCAATTACCATAAATTAGCATTACTTAGAAAGTATTAAGACTGAAATAATTAGCAGACTTGCATCTACTTAAAACAAAGATGAGATGAGCAATAGCCCTTTAGGTCATAAATCAAAATTTTGTGCGCAGAAAATTTCTGAAACAAAATACCACATAATAGCAATAGAGAAGGCCAAAGGGTAACACATGAAGCTCCACTTAAATTTACATTTTTGGCATCAAACGTAAGGCCCTTTTTTGATACAGGAAACTCAATTATTCAAGTTAATTTCCTGCCACTCAAGACTAGAAGTAAGACGAAAGAAACCATACAAGAGCCTGAGATATGGATGGCTAGGCAATAGAGAACCTCACTTGGCACCTAAGGTTGGGAACTGCCCAGGGTCTTCAATTTTTGGGGCTGAGATATTGTTCATTGGGCCCCCTCCTGTGTAACCTCCCCGGGGACCACGCCCACGGCCCCGACCACGCCCCGTATAGTACCTTTCTCCTTCAGCAGGCTTTAAGAATTCATTGATGCTGACAGACTAGAACAAGCAAATGCAGGCCCAGTCAACAAGCCATAGTATTGAAAACAATAATCAAACATGTACAATATGTATAAGCTCCGCGGGCATCCACATGCCAGACCTTTATAGCAAAATATTGCCAGCTTTATTGATGTTATAGCCATATATATACAGCTGTTGAAGCCAACTAGAAGCATACACATTAAAAAAGCCACCAACACTATTCCTTGTTATGTGCGCCCTTTTCCCTGCCCATTCAAACTCAATTAGAGCACACAAGCATCTGGGACGGAGGGAACTTAGCCCTCATGTTTCCATGCTCAGTATGAGCAAATATGGCACAAATCACAAAAAAGGGGTTCAGGAGGTAGATGATCTAGAACACCCCCTCCTCTCCCTCCCATGTGGACTCTTGATCTAGCGCCATGATCACACAAGGCCAGATATTAATAGTCAAACTGCAGGCTTGTTAATGATATAGCTATGTATTATTCTCAAAACCCAATTGTAAACTAGACAGAACACAATTTATGTCGATGTTTATTTTGTTGACATCCACCATTGAGTACCTAACTAACAAAATCAAGGTATCAAACCCCTTATTCCATGAAAACATGTGTAACAGTGGAAATATTTAACAGTCAGGTCATGGTTGGCAAACATTACAGAAATATGATGTTTCTCTGAAATGTATTCAAATAAGTTTACGAGTTTATCAAGTTCATATTTGAACAAACAACCAACATGCAAAAGCAGTACCCACCATGTAAATTGTGATATAATATTTGAGGAAGCCAAAAACTAGGACAGCGGAAGAACTAAACATGTCACTAAATAATAGGATTGCAGGCATGCAAATTTGACCATGTGATCAAACTAAGCCTCCAGGAGTTCAGTCAATCCAAAGTACATACAGACAAAAAAATGAGTATTTATATGACAATATAAGTAAATCAAATATGTGAGAAGCTGCACCTTTTTGGTTTTCTCTTCCTTCTCAGCATACTCTTTCCGCTTATCCTTATCAGAACCCTACATAAGCGATATCAAATGGAAAAAAATGACTAATATGCTTGCACAATTAACAACTAAATTAAAATCCAGATAATTCAGCAGGCTTTACCAATTTAATGAAGATATCATCATTGACTTTCTTGTTTGAGAGTTGTTGCATGGAAGCAAACTCTTTGTCAAAATCCACCTTCCTCTCCTCAGTTCTAAGTGCCAGCAATGCCTTCCTCTTCTCTTCCAGCACCTTCTCATACTCTTCTAGTGTCATCTCCTATATGTATATTATTTTCAGGAAATGACAATCATAAGCATTGTCACATGGACATAGTAAATTTCTGTCATGGCGTATTGAAGCAATTCGCCATCATATTTGCATTTCTTGTAACAATATTTATTCCAACCAATTTTTTAACATAATATATACTTTTGGTGCTTCTACAGGAGACTTTAGGTTATCATTCACACAAAACAGAAAGTAGTTAAATGGGAAAAAAAAAAAAAATTGGAGACCAGAACAATAAGTTTCTTCTCAACAGCTAGATTTCTTTTTTTCTTGATCAATACAAAAACAGTCTGTAATGCTCCGAAGAGGACCATTAAAGCTCTCTGGTCAGGCCCCAATTTTGTCATCTTCCAGGGGAATTAATCATGGCCTGGTTAATGATGGGTGGTGTCAATAAGTGCAGACAAATGTGCAAACCAATTATATATAACTCGTTCAAGTGAGATTGTTATAATCAAGGACTAGTTAAACACAAAAAATATAAATTAAAACACTGCTTCCTTCAGAGGGAATTTAGCAATTAAAATTGCCAAGCACTCTCGTAAAAAATTCCCAAGTAAAATGCACTTAGCAGTTGAAAGTCAAGAAAATTGTTTACTTTACAATGGGTGTTCCAAAGATTCAGGAAATAGTATACGCCTGTTATTTACAGATAAAAACTTCTTATGGACTTGACTGAGCTTTTAAAGGGAAAAAGGAAACTATACAGACCAAAAACAGGAATCTCTTTTGAACAAATAAATAACCAACAACAACCAACTGAGCAATAAAATATTAGAATCACAACCACATGAAGCAGAAGATTTTATTTGAAGTTCTACAGT
Source organism: Diospyros lotus (assembly GCF_014633365.1). Taxonomy (NCBI): domain Eukaryota; kingdom Viridiplantae; phylum Streptophyta; class Magnoliopsida; order Ericales; family Ebenaceae; genus Diospyros; species Diospyros lotus. Next base: position 34,415,714 of record NC_068349.1, read on the forward strand.
GTTTTACTGTTATCAGAAAATAGCATATCCATGAGACAAAGCCACAATCAGTAAATTATTTCCCACCGTAGAAATATCTCAAAGGTTCATAAAGCATTTCCATCCTACTTAACATAGTTGAAGCAGTTGGTAGAATAATTCAATGATATCTCCATTCTTAAAAACCTTGCCTGGAGCTAAATATGATGCTTAAGTCACAATACCCCTACATTGGAGGTCTGAATAGCCAATATGCCAACTTGCTCCTGCCAACTACATCAACATTTTACCCTTTTGTTCCAGAGTTGCAACAGTGCATATTAATTGGACAATTTTTAGATGACCGATGGTGTAATATACTGGGTTTAAAGGAATTTATGAAAATTAAATTTAATTGATAAAGTGGGCCCAGGAGAATTTATTGATAATTTGGGGTGTTGGAATAAATTATTTAAGTGTTGGGTCTAAGTGAAAAAACAGAAAGGAGTGTAGAAAGAATTTACAAATTTTCAGGCCAAAGTGTAATTCCCATAAATGCCATTTTTGGCATTTTAAGGAGCCTACTTTGGGCTCAAAATCCAAGCAATACAGCTTAAATAGGCCCAATAGCATTATTGGGCTTCGTGGACAGGGTTTTGATGAACCCATAGGGCCCAATTTCATTGAAAATCATTGAACGAATTAGAATTCAATAGAACTTGGTAAAATCACATAATGGGTTAACCAAGTAGACTAAATTGAACCCACATAAAATTCAATCAGGCTTGGGTTAAGGCGAACCAAGAGACATGCATCAAAGGGTTAACCAATGAATGATTTGCATTAGTAGCCAATGAATGATTTGCTACTAATTGTGTTCCTGTTTGCATTAGTAGCCAATGAATGATTTGCAAGAGTAGAAGTTGGTAATAACACATAATGGGTTAACCAAGTAACCTGAACTGAACCCAAATAAAATTAAATCAGGCTTGGGTTAAGACAAACCAAAAAACATGCATCCAAGAGTAGTAACTGAAGAGCATGATGATATTCCTGTTCGCATTAATAGCCAATGAATAGTTTGCAATAAATTGGGCATTAAAATTAATGAAAAACTGATTTGTTTCAAAAAGGTTTCAGCGACCTCACAATCTGCAAAGATTTTTTCAGTTACCTAGAATAAAAATCTGCAAAGCTTGTTCTCTATAGAATCTCTAAATTAGGCTTTTGTATAATCATGAACTCGTTGTTTACTAAAAATAAAAGGAACCAACAGATCTACAAGACATGATTATTAACTTGGACTTCATGTTCCTCCTAAATACACCAAATGAGACCACTTAAACCATCCCCATAAACCCTAAAAACACAGGGACCACATACTTTTATAAACAAAGGCATATAAACTTGAGTTGCACGATAAGATGCAAGCAATCTTGAAACATGAGAAGTCAAGTCCTTTTGGGAATTTATTGATGAATCAGCTTTGGTGATTTCAGAGCCATTTACAGTTACTGCCAGGGGAGGGGGGTTGTTTGAGAGTGGAACTATTGTCTAAAAGAATAATGAGATAGAACTATACCAAAAACCAGGATTTAGGAGTAAAATGCACAATAAAAAAACTCAAGATACTGTAATGAGTAAAGATCCCCATAAATTTTAAGATAGATAGATGACAATAACACAACTCAACCCCTAGATAAAATGATAAAACAAGTATCGTATATGCCTATTGAACTCATCAAAATGCAGAAGATAAATTTCATCTCATAGATACATAGCAAAGAATTTATGAATTAATGCACCGAATTTTGGTTTAAGTGAAGGAATTAAACTCAGGCAATAAAAGTTCAAAAATAAAAAAAAAATTGTCTGAAAAAGCAAACAAGAAAAAGAAAGCAAAATATTGAGCTCAATGCTACTTGAAATTTCAACTTGCTTAAGGTTGAAGAAAGTATTGCTTTCATTTTTTACAGGTAGAGTGGTCAAAACTTCATTTTTTGTTGGCTGAAGCTTGAATTTAACCATGAGATGGTACTTGTTTTACATTTTGATACTTCTAGCAGGATAATAGAGGATATTCACCTTATCCTCAGGTTCCTTCTCTTCCGCCTCATTTACAGGATTCTCCTTGCTGCTATCCATTGCGTCGTCTCCTGAGGGCTTCTCAGCATCCTGATTTTTCTCGACTTCATTGATAACTTCCTCAGTCACTCTGGAAAAAGTAAATATGAAGAAAGAAACTAAATCAGACAATGCATACAAGGCATGATTTAGAAGAAAAAAAAATGATAAGAATGAGAAAAAGGCCCAAAAATTCTAAGGCAAGTTAGAATATGCAAAAGAACACTAACTGAGCAAGTTCATCAGCAGGAGTTCCCCAGTTTCCTCGACCAGATCCTTCCCGTTTAATCTCATTTCTGCATGTACAATTAGTTACAAGTGAAAGTGAGAGAATTTGTATGGAAACTTTCAGGGTATGAAATGTAAGGTAAGTTAACAAGAGCAATGGAGAGCACAAAAATCTGATCTCTAGAGATACAAAGAAGGGGATATAATTACCCCCATCCAGTTCCACTGCGACGTTCAAAAGGCCTCCGAGGTCGTTCCCCTTCTGCTGCTTCTCCATCGCTAAAGCCACCACGACGACCACCACGGAAAGAACCACGTGGTCCACCATAGCCGCCACGCCTTTCATAGGGCTTCCCAATATCAGTCTCTTCAGTGGCACCTTGTCCACCAGGAAATCCACTATTGCCGAATGAATTCTCATTGTTGGCCGAGTCTCTATTAAAACCACTGCCACGACCACGTCCGCGCCCATAGCCACGTCCACCACCACGGCCTCCTCCACGTCCTGCTTCAGTCTTTGCCTCCCTCACTAATGGGTCAATGTTTTAAGTGAGCAACATGAAAAATGGAACAAGTGTTTGTACTTTCATAAAATTAAATATTTAGAAATTGACTTTGTTTATTTGTCAATGGATTCCAAACCATTTTCTCCATCCCCACAATGTGGGAAATGCTACTGTACCCAAGGGGTACCGATACCCTGTATAACGTGAAGAGTATACATTACAAAGGGTGTACATCTCCGAATCATTGTGTTGTGCAGTACACCATTTGTGCTGCATGAAGCACCCTTTGCACAGGGTACCGGTGCCCTTGGTACCATAGCATTTCCCCCAGAATGTAGCTTATGGGAGTAAGAAAAACAAAAACTTGTGCTTGAAGAAATGTTGGGTCCTAAAAGCCTAAAAGTAGCGCAGACGCGTGTATGACACATGCTCAAAAGTATTGATATGACCTGCCGTTCGAGATACGGAAGAATCACACCAAATTTTACACTGCTCACTCCGCTCTTACCGGTAGTTTATATTTAACTGCCGGTAATTTGTTCCATGGCCCATTTTTCTGAGAGAGATTGTATCAAACCGAAATATTAAGCTGCTCGAAACACGAAACGCAATAACCCCATGCAAATGCACAAAATCCCCTAAACGCTCGACAAGTCGTCTGGACACCAACATTCAGACCCGGGCAACTCATATAACTGAAGGCAAATTCTCAAACACATGGAGTGCATTGAAAAATACGAGCACACACTACCACACAGTCACCAAATTACTGAAAAGGAATATAAATTTAAGAACCGACTCACCGGCCTGAGAGGGAGGAAGCGGCTTAGAAGGCAACCTCGCCGCCGGCTGCTGAGCCGGGGACTGGGTCGGAGCTAGTGCCTTCTTCTGCTCCATTTTCGGCTGCTGAGCAGCGATCAGCTGCGAGGGATCGTCGTTGTCGAAATCCCCCAGCAAATCGAAAGGGTTCGCAGTCGCCATCTTGGAACCCGGCACCAAGAAACCCTACCTTTCTCAGAGAACAAAACTGAGGCAGACCCACCCTAGCTCAAGTTGCTCACAGCCACCGCCGATTCAGATCTGCCGACGCTCTCCATTGAAGCCTCATCAATTGAAGATAGATAAACTGGAAAGAGAAAGAGAGAAGAGAAGAGAAGCGTATCGTGAAACCCTAGCCGCAACCACAACGCAGTGGAGAGAGAGAGAGAGAGAGAGAGTGAAACCTAATCCGAAAATCAGAACTTATCGTCGTAGCGGCTCGATCGATGTGCTAGCAGTAAATAATTTATTTATTATGATTTTTATTAATTTATTTTTATGTTAAGTCGGTTGATTATGAATGAATTATTATCTTCCTACGTTATTTTAGTCCTCTAATAGCAGAATTTTACGGATACGCCCCTCAGCCATAGCCGTCAACGTGGCACTATCTGCACCGTCGATTACTAGTCTATCTATCTATAGTTTTTGTTTAATTATTTTGAAAATTGAAGAATAATATTTGGTAATCTTACTATAGGAATAGTATTCGGCACTATCTGCACCATAGGAGATTGCCAATCTGGTGCCGCCATGTGTCTGTCTCAGGAAACGCTATGTATACTTCAGATCTTCATCCCATATTTGATTTTGAACAATATTGACTCGATCAATCGAGATTCTTTTCAATATTTTTTTCGAAGATTATCTTATCTCTTCAGAATAAATTTTATGTCATCTTTAAATAAAAGTTAACTTCTACAAGTATGGGTATCCGACTACTGAGTGACTTTTTATTTCGGGTATCTTTTCTTACTGACTTGAGCGTCGGAGTCATTCCGGAGAATTAAATCTCCACCCTTGCAAGTACTTGTTTCGAGACAAATCTCGGTGATCGATCTAGTATATCACTTATTTCTTTGCGGGGTATCTCCCAACTTATTCTTAAAGATGCTTGTGGGTTTTTTTATTAATATATTTGTTTTACATAAAAATATATAATAGAATATACAAAGTTAATGAATTTATTAAGTAATTAGTTAATTTGGTTTAAGTGAAGGAATGTACAGACCACTTTACACACTGTTTGGATGGGAGGTACAGAGGGACAGGGGATGGGCAAATGGAAAAATGGGGATTCTTTTCTTTATTTGGAAGTGAATGGGAATGATTATACTTTTCTTTTTTTTATTACTTTGTTCCATTCTATTATTTATTTAAATAAAATAAAATTATATTAATTTACACTTTATTATTCCAAAATAACGAGAGCATGATACGGTTTACAATATTTCCTTTACCCTTATATTTCGTTAAATTATGTCTACTTTGTATTCTACATAAGGTGTTTTAACTCAAGATAAATAGTAAAGTCTTAGACCATATTTATATTTTTTTATGTAAATTGTTAAATAAGTTACTATACATTAAAAAGAGTCAAATAGACCATTATCTTTTTAGACCTAGGACCAAATTAGCTTGTATTTACAGCTCGATTTCAAAAAATATTAAAAACAATACTAAAATGACTAATACCATAATGGCTACTAGAATCGTCCATCAGGTTAGATTACTCATCAAATACTCTAACCTAGCATGATCTACTATTGTAACAAATAAGTCATGCAATGACGTAACTTAAAAATATAAGATCGTATAAAATTAAGGATATGTGATTCACAACTTAACCCTACATGACTCATTAATTTGGTACAATTTAATACAATCTTTTAGCCCCGCACAACACGATTATGGCCCAACCCATAACAAGCCATTTGCCCGTTTGAAAAAATATTAAAAAATACATAAATTAAAAAGTAAAAAGTTAAGTATTCTTTCCAATAATTTAAATTTTGAATTTAATATTATATTTATAATTATTTAGTCTTAACTTCTTATAATACTATACCCTACCCTCATTAGTAATATTATAATCAATTATAATACATTTAAGTTATACCCTTAAAATTACAAGTCCAATTTAAGAATTTAAAAACATTATCTTGTAAGCTATGTGTTCAAATTATAGTTTTACTAATATTTGGATGATTTTATGCTATAAAATTTATAAGATTAATTAAGAAAAATTCAAATAAGAGATAAAATTTTCTCGTATGGAATAAGTTAAACACAATATTTTTATTTTTTTTTTAAATTCAAGGTAGTCATCAGTCAATACCTAACAAATAAATAATATGTTTTTATATATATCAAATCTTATTTTTTGTTGAGGAGAAATAAAAAAATTAATTATCGTCGAGATATATTTTTCTCGAAAAAAATCTCATGATTACAAAAGTTTACAAAAGAACTAAATATATATTTAATCATATAAGAAAATAAAAAACTAAAATACAAAAAAATTAAATAAAAACAAATATTTTTCCTTATAGAGAATTTGTAAGTTTGTTGCACTACACACATGTAGGGAAATCCCTACAAGGATGTGTGCACATGCTACGATCAAGTAAGCTAAGCAATTCACCTAGGATGATTGCCCGTAAGCTAAGCAATTCACCTAGGATGATTACTCTTGCGTAGTCTCTCGTGCTCGTGTCTTCTATTACGAGAGAAGGTAAATTGTAGGTGTGAGAGTTTGTCTCATTATATAGGAAAAAGTTTGAACTTGTACCCCATCTAATTGATACCAGTATAACAATTATCCTTACTAACTGAATAACTCACTTACACCTTATACATAAATCCCTGTAAATGCATTGATGGTCTTAAAAGTTATGGTTGTATTTCAAATTTGACCATTCAAATTTCTTATGGTCACGAGGTATGAAATGTTTATATTAAAATGTCTTAATTTGTTATGAGAAATATTTTGATATCTCTCCCTTGCTAACACTCTTGGTGGCTTGCTTTCTTGTTCTCTTTCTAACTTTATTCTTTAGTATCTCGTTATATTTGATTATTTTAATTTATCTATATTTTTATATTTCTTCTTATTCTCTAAGTTTAAAATTCTTAATTATTTCATTAATATTATTTTGTTACACAACATTTATTCGCAATCAAATTTAGTATCTACCGATCCCTAACTATTCACGAAAATCTTATGAGAATGTAGGTTTGAGAGCTTATACCCTTTGCGGGTACTCAAGTATCCAATAAACACCAAAGGAATGGCATGAAAATTAAATTTGTCCTCATGTGAACAAATGTTTGTGGCATAACAAAGACAACCATACATCTTGAGTAAGGTGTAATCTAGTACTTTCTAATAAAGAATATAATAGGGGTTTCCGAATTAAGAACATGAGTAGGCAATCTATTTAAAATATAGGTTGCAGTAAGAATGTTTTCAGATCCAAATTTAACAAGAAGATGAGATTGAATTTGAAAGGCTCTAGCAAGGTCAAAAAGATGCCATATTTCCTTTCCAGTACACCATTTTGTTGTGGTGTATAAGGGCATGACTTTCAATGTATAATTTCATTTGAAACTAATAAAGAATGACACTTTGATTTTAAGATTTCGGTGTCGTTATCAATTCCAAACTATCTTGATCTTGGCATGAAATTGAGTAACATATGATCAACCGAGCATGTCGCGGATTATAATCTGAATGAGTATGAAACAAAGAATGAAAGGATATAACCTTAGCAGTTTTGTCCAACTTGTAGAGTTGTCCTTCAAGCCTCCCAATTGCTATAACCTTAGCAGCCTTCAAATCCCGAATGATACAACCACAAGAAAAAAAATATAACAATAAGACTATAGTCATGAAAAAGTTTAATAATAAGTTAAATTAAAAGGAAGGAATATGGAGTATGTCATGAATAATAAGGTTGAAAGAAAATTTAATGGAATCGATTTGGGTGATAGCACAAGAGAAAAAAAAGAAAAGAAAAGTGAATGAATAAAGCTAAAGAGAAAAATGTTTGGAAACGTAAGAACTGAATAAGCAAAAAATGTGAAGAATCTATAACTAGTTCCTACAAATTAAAAAGTCACTAATTTATTTTTGTTATTTTTCTTTAATATCCATATCAGTGTGAATTAGCAAGGCGAAATTTTAGTCGTCCAAATAATCTTCTTATCATTTTGTCCTCCTAAAATAATACCATTTTTTGTTTTCTTTTTTTTTTCATTGCCTTATTAGTTTACATATCACTATTCATTGTCTAATATTGGAAAATGATCCGTGGACATGACGAGTTGGGGCCTTCTCAGCTAAATAACACATCATTATTTATTACCTAACATTGAAAAATGATATGTGAACTTGGAGGGATGGGGCCTGCTTGTCCAAATGGAATAACAAAGTAAACAAAGTATAAACTCAAATAAAAAACTATCTTGGAATAAAATTTTAAAGGATATGAGGCCTTTTTTTTTAAAGGGCCCTAGGCATTAGCCTTATGTCCTATGTCTTAAGATGACCTTAAAAACCAACACACATATTTGGTGTTGGCCGTCATGGCTCAAGATCTACTAAGCCCCCAAAGATATTTTTTTATATGTACTTTTAGCATTGGGAGGGCAATTGGACACTACTCAAGAATTGATTTGTTTTTTTTTTTTTGTCATTTAATAACTTATTCTTCTCTTACACTTAAATTATATTTTTTTATGAATTCATACCAACTTAAGTATCAGAGTGACCTTAGAGGCAACCCTAAGGACCAACCTTTGTAGGTACTTTTAACATTTGAAGGAGATTGGACAATGCTAAAGAATTGGACACTAAGACTAGCTCTGCATGTGGCATGACCCTCTTGGCTTAGTGGCTTGACTCAACTCTTTTGCTTTTGCCTAGGGGCATCCTAAACCTCCATTCCTTATTTTTTTAAGATGTATAGGTTGATTAAAAAATAAAAAATATTACTTATATAAATAACTGGATTACCGAGAAAATGACAAAAGACATCAAAATTCAAAAATATTTTTACCTAATTTGCCACCTGCTTCTAAATGAAGCTGAAGCTCGATTAGACTTCATAAAACAAACCCAATGATTGATAATGAAGTTCGATCTTTGATTCAATTATCAGATTTATACATTTCGTCGATAAATGTAGCATGATTCTTAAAAAAATAATCAAACTTAATTCAACCTACCAAAAGTAAGGGCTCAAAGATCAGTGAGCCAACCTACCTCTTTGACACCTCCACTGACTAATATGGCATGGGGTCTATAATACAATGACCTATTTGTCTTTTTTTTTTATTTTATAAATACAATGACCAATTTAACTATAAATATAAAAATATAGTTTCTTATTTGATCATTCTTAAAGTACATTATTACACTAAAACACATCATTTTGGCACATCACCCCTTTTTCTCTATCCTTTTCGTTTAATATATTCTGACTAGAAAAGATATTTTTTTAGCTTTGAGGATTTTGTTACATTTTTAATAAATAAATAAATGAAAGCAAATCGTTACAATTAATTTACACTCCATAAAAATCTGCTTCCACTCGGAGGGATGAGGATGGGAGCACCCAAACTTGTTCTGATGGGCCTATGATGTGTCATTGGGCCGAGACATAACACAAGTAACAGGCCCAGACCCGTAGGCCCACACTTAGCAAGTTGGGCCAGAAATTCGTTTTTTCTATTCTACACATAATTAAATAAGTTTTAATTATTATTTTTATTTCTTTATATATATTGACAATTAATTATCTTACATTTTTATTATCATTATACCATAATTTGTCAAACCACTCAAACCTTAGCATAAGCAGTCTGGAGAGTAACCAAACTGTAATTAGTGATTTGATTCGAGAAACACCTCTCAAAACAATTATTATCTAAGTTGTATGGAAATAAAAATAAAAAAATATATTTTTTAAAAAAATTAAGTGTGAACAGTTCTAAAACGGGAAATATTTTTTGTTTCTTAAATTATTCAAAAATATCAAAACGACATCTCCGAGCCATTTTCGTGATTTTCTGTTTATTACACATTCTTACTTATTCATTTGAGGACTCTAGTTTCTGGTGGGTGTGTATAAATATATATATATATATATATATATTATTAGGGTAATATTATTCTACAAGGGTACTGCTAAATTCTAATTTATTTTATTATATTTAAGTGTTATTCTGCATGCATGCAGAAACACAAAGAGTCGTAAGAGCTAGCCGTTAATATATATATATATATATATGTGTGTGTGTGGATATTAAATGATTAATTCGCCACGTGTTTCATAATTGTGAAGGTGGTGCCTACTCAGTTCCCATGAAGACGAAATCTGAAATGGAGGCTGGAAAGGACGAGCTGCAAAATGAAGTTCCTTTCATACTTGGAACAAATTATTCGTTAATTGATTAGAGAGTTCTGTGATTCAGTTTAACGCTGAGCAGATACTCTCAGGCCCACAACCCCACTCACTCTCTCTCTCTCCCCCTCTCTGCATTAAGTCACAGTTTATTATGTGGCGGGGGAAGGGTTTGACAATTTGGGACAGTGACCCAAGACATCAACAGCTCAAGGATGATGTAACGTTTTCTCCCTCCCAACCTTTTGTATAATATAAAAACTATTTTATATATTATGCCCAATAAAATGGGTTCAAATTCAAGATGTATATGGACGAGAAAGAAGTTTAAAAAAAAAGACTCTAAAGACCTTTTCGAAGGAGTACCTCCCAGCAGGAGGCCTTTCTCAGGGCTTCTCTTGGATACTTCTAGAAGACTATTCCAAAAATAACTCCCGGGTCTTAGATATATAGTATCAAGAGCCGGCCCTATAGTAAGGTCAGCTAGGCAACCGCCTGGGCCCCCAAATTTTAAAAATTTGTTATTTATATATTTTTTTATTTTTTAATAATAAATATTTTATTAAAAAATTAAATACAAAATATAATTTGATAAAAATATCAATGATGATAAAACAAAATTTGTTGAAAAATCCTTTAAAGTTGATTATTTTATGTACACAATTGATCAAGTTATTTCTTCACTTTGAAATAGGTTTGAGTAATTTGGAATATATGAAAAATTTCTATGCAATTTTAAGAAATTAAAATCAATGGATGAAGATGTTTTAAAAGGATATTGTTTGAATCTTAAAAATGTTCTTAAATTTGATGGACTTTCTGATATAGATGGTTTAGATTTATTTTTAGAATTAAGAGTGTTGAGAGAAACTTTTTAAAAGGAAAAAAATGGTACATTGAAAATTCTTCACTACATCAAAATAGTTGATTATTTTCCAAATGCATATATTATTGCTTATAGAATAATTCACAATTCTAGTTTTAGTGGCTTGTGCTGTAAAAAAATTTTCAAAATTGAAATTGATAAAGTCATATTTGAGGTCAACTATATCACAAGAAATATTAAATAGATTAGATATATTATCCATTGAACATGGTTTATTAGATAAACTTAATTATGGAGATTTAATCAATGATTTTGTATTTCAAAAAGCAAGAAAAATTAATTTTACATAAAACTAAGTATAGCTCAAGGCATATTTGTGGAATAAAATTTGTTCATTATTGGTGAACTTTACCTTTTTAATGTTATCAGTTTAATGCCTTATTTTGTTTTCTTCTATAGGAAAATCAAGAATGTATAGTTTTACTCGAGTTGCACTAATCTTCTTAGAGTTTCAAGAAAAAATTAATTTTATTTTTTCTTTGTTTATTGTGATAGGTTGTTTAGCATTTTTTAATCTCTGAGATATTATATTTTAGTTAAAAATTCACTATCATTAAAAAATTATCAGATTTTGTAGTTGATTGAACTTTAACTTTTTTTTTTAATTTAATGAAATGATAAAAAATTTTAGTAAAAAAATATATTATTTATTTTTTTATAAAAAAATTAATACTCTTAAGAAGGTCTCGATAAATTTTTTCACCTAGAGCCCCTAGATTGGTTGGGCCGGCTCTGATAGTATCTTGAAGACCTTTCGAATTATGACATGTCAAGAATGTGTTACCTCATTCTCGAGATCTTTGCTTAGACATCAGGAACAAATAATTTCAGAAGATACAGATATTTCTCCACCTGTTAGTCTTAACCTTTACAAATAAAGAGTTATTCCTTAATGAGGTATATGTGAGAACTTTTACACAAACTAATTAAATACTTCTTTATTTTTCGGTTGATACTAACTTTAGTATAAGAAAACTTGCATAGAAGACATGCACCTCATATCTTTGACTGTCTTTTATCTTACAAGTTTTCTGAAAAATTAGAGGCTGAAGATGAATACTTTCTCGCAAATATATATTTATTGTTGTCATTTGCCAACAACAATTTAAAAAGTGATTATGAGACACCTTAGTTTCAAGAATAAATACGAAAATGTTTTTTTTTTGAATGAAATCTAAACCAGTAACTTAGATTTTAATTGGAAGGCATGAAAAGATCAAATTTGAAAAGTTAGACCTATATTCAAAACATACTCAAGGCTTGGCCCAAAGTTATCAAAGATTGGAAGATAAAACGGGCCCTGGCCCAAGCCCAAGATCACACCCATATTGTGTCGCTTGCCAAGCTTACTTAGGGGATGAAATTCGACCATTCACATGATATAATGTTGTCCTTTTATAAGCCCCTCAACAAGTGTATATAAAGGGACAATTTTTTTAAGAATTAAGTATCTTATTAATTATGTATTGATCCCAAACGCTTACCATCAGCCCAAAACTATAGCTGTTAGCCAAGGTATACACTTAATCTTATAAGTGCAACGGGCAACACCATCACAAGGTTCGAGTCTAGAGATCAATTACTGAGTCAATTTTTGGCTGGCCACAAACCTGCTAGGATCCACCAAGGACTGCCAATTATATATATTAAACCCAACAATCCCTTATCCTAAAATTGTGTCCACATAGGCTTGAACCCTTGACCTGCTCTGATACCAGTTGAACCCTATGACTCAATCAAGCCAAAAGCTATAGTTGTTAGCCAAGGCAACCACTTAATTAATCCTATAAGTGCAACGAGCGACACCATCATAAGGTAACTACTTAAATTCTACCATTCAAGAGACTGAGCCCATATTGCCCAAGATCACGCCCATATTATATCGTTGGCTTGCCAAGCTTACTCAGGGGATTAAATTTGACCATTCACATGATATCATCTTGTCCCTTTATCAACCCCTCAACAAGTGTATATAAAGGCACATTTTTTTTACGAATTAATTATGTATTAATTGAATCGCTATTATGTTATTTAATCTTGAGTACAATCACTAACTTGAGTGTTAAAAAATCCATTAGGAGAGTGAGCCCTGCACTCTTTCTGCAAGTACATCCAGTCTTGACAAGTTTGAGCTTGAGAATTGTTAATTTATTTTAATATTTTTAAAATAAATTTTATATATATCTTAATTGTAAATGAATAATTGAGACCCATTGGAATTCTTATTTACCATCCCTAATTCACTAGCTCAAGTATTTGGTTTGTTTGTCAGGTTTAAGTAGTATTGTTATTGAGATATAACAATAAATTTATATTTGTACGTAGAAGAGTTTTTAATCTTCAAGAGATTTAGAAAATAAAAGACCGTCAGAGGGAGTTGGGTGTCTCTTGCGCGGCTACTCCATTGCCTAAGTCAAATATGTTAAAAATCAAAAGAGAATGCATTGTATTTTATGTAGTATTTTTACATACTCGAAGAGTGAAGAGTCATTTCTTGTTTATAGATGTTATAAAAGTTAACAAATGAGAGAGTATCCACATCTTTTGAGATCATTAATTTGTTTTGACTTTTAAGACACCAATTTCATAAATGAATTAATGCGTTTCTACATAAATATAATTTAAGAGGGTATTGAGGAGACTCGAGTGATCTCTTCAGTCAAGAAAATCTCCCATGCCTTTTGAGCTTATTCTTAGTACTTTTTTGGACTTTTGTCCAAACCCCCCCGCCCCGCCCCTCCCAGACTTTTGAATTTGTCATGAGCCTGATTCTTTTGGCCCATAATGTATGGCACATCAAGTAGATTTTAAGGAGGATGGGACCAAGGGTGGATCCTTGGAATCTTCCAAAATGTGTATGGACACTAAATTTTGATATATATCTAACTATTAAAGTGTATTTGATTGTACATATTTATTATAAAAAATGTGTAATATGTGTGTGATATAAACATTTAATATTAAAGCGTTACACAAAAATATCAAATCTCAATATCCATATAATACTTCTATACATGCATATATATGTATAAATCACTTAGATTGTTGAGTTGGCCGCAAATTTTAGCGCCATCCTTCTCTCATGGATCCTATGTGAAAGGGTGATAAAGACTCCTCAATGCACATTTTAGCCATTCACAAAAGAGCAATAGTATTAGTGACGTTTTCAATTTGAACAATATTACCTATAATACATTTGTCTTATAAAAGACAAATAATTAAAATTAAATATAATTAGTAAGAGTAAAAAATAATAAATATTTTTAAATATAATATTATGTATCTATAAATCATTTGATATGTGATCTTACTAATAATTACAATCACCGATCAAACCCTAATTGCTATATATGTGCCTTATTTATTTATATTGACAATTATAATTAGAGGCATATTGCATGGTTTAAAATCACATTATAAAACATTTAGAGATTTTTATAAAGAGTTGGGCATTTCAAATCCTTGCCCTATGAATTTAGAATAGTTATTATTGAGATTTTTTTTTAGAAATAAGAATTTTATTGCAAAAATTAAAAAAAGTTTTAAACATAGTGAATACTCCTCTAAACTAAAAGAAATACCCTATATATAACTAAATATAACTGTCAGATGAAATCTACAAAAAATGTTTATCGAAGTGTGAGCTCCCAAACTCCCGATGACAAATTTTTTCAAGCACTTGAAAGTTTATGATTAGTCATCTAAAAAAACTTAAAAGAGAGTTCATCTCACTACAAGAGGTTTGATTTTTTCCGGCGGTTAAAAAATTGCCGGAAAAAGTAAAAAAATCGCCGGTAAAATTTTTACCGGCGGTAATTTCATCTGTCGGAAATACGTCCGTCGGAAAATATTACCAGCGGTTTTCAACCGCCGGGAAAAAAAAATTACCGACGGTTTCTTCAAATCGCCAGTAAAAATAAGAGTTCCCGACGGTTACTAAAATTTGCCGGCAAAGTTTTTTCTTTACCGGCGGTTTAAAACCGCCGGTAAAATCCGGCTATTAAAAAAATTTTTCGGCGGTTCAAAACCGCCGATAAAACACAATTACCGGCGGTTTAAAACCGCCGGCAAAGGTTTTATATCGGCGGTTTAGAACCGCCGGTAAAATCCGGCTATTTTAAAAAATTTGCCGGCGGTTTAAAACCGCCGGTAAAAGCCGGCTAATTTAAAAAAAATTGCCGACGGTTTAAAACCGCCGGTAATAATATCATTACCGGCGGTTTTTAAACCGCCGGCAAAGGTATTCACGGCGAAAAACAAAAACGCACCAACAATACTAAAATTTTTTTTTTTAGAACCTGTGTACCTGTATAACATTAATCAAATGCAATCCTGTATAACAAAAAATCACGAACAATTTTAAAAAATTCACCCACTACACACAACTAGTATAACAATTGTATAATAAATCTATTTAAATACCATTACGATTTTAAAAGATCAATCTTGTCACATCTCATTACACAATACCATTTTTGTACATACAAATCAACCCCTTAAACTAAAACATGTCCGAGTAACCTCAAATAACCCTTGACTACACCACCATACTGCTCCAACCAAAATTGCATATTATATTTTTTCGATCTGCATTGAAAAACAATAGATCTATAAGTATGTGCATTAACTATGAAATTACATAAAACATGTTCAAAATTGCATAACTATATACAAAAACACTTACATCTGAGACCCTCCATGGTATTGTAGTTTTACTGTTATTAGCATCCCTCAAGACACGCATCCCAGAAAATTGTCGAGGCAATGGATATAAAGGTTTCAGCACTTTCTGAATACTAATTTCAACAAATTCATTACCTAGCTCTACTCCCCCTACAGATTTGGTCGGATCAATGGATACAATGATTGCCTCAGCAACAATATGGCGAGGTATTCGTCTATTCATCAAGTGAACAAATTCACTAATCTGTTATATCATACAAAATAATAAAAATTACTTAGTATATAATATCATGAGTATCCATGAGAATGATAACAAAGCAAGACATAAAACCATTTCTTAACGTAGATACTAAACTTCCACTTCCTAATCTAGCATGTAACATAAAACTTGAGCCCTATCCTCATATTCATCGTGTGCATCATGGATGAGCTGGTTCAAATCTTTAATCCATGGAGTTCTACTTACTTGTTCAATTTTTTTTTGTTGTAGGTTTTACGTGGAGATAATAGTGCTCTTGCAAATGATATCCGGAAGGAAATGAAGGTAAAAGACATAGAAAGTGCATCCGCAACTAAGTTGTAACACAACAACATTATTTCTCTTCTTTCGTTATTTGAATATAATTTTTCTTTCTGATAGTAAGTATTTCTTCCATTAATTGATATCTAGTAGTTGCACTTTGTACCACAATCATTAGTCATGCTTCTGATTTTATTTGGCGTGTGAGCTTTACATGTTAATAAGTAAGAATAAGTAAGTATTTCTATGGTGTCATAAAAAGGAATTGTTGATAAATTTTGTAGCTCTTTTGTGAAGAGGGATGGCATTTTGGTGTATAAATTTGCTGAATTTGATTAATCTTAAAGAAACTTTCTTTATAGAGTGGTGATCATGGACATATTAACACAAACTTGCATCTAATTAGTTTCAGGAATAATTGACTATGGAGGATATTATTGCTTTAAATGTAATTTTCAACACAGTTTTAGATCAACAATGTTGAACTTTTGTTCTCAGATGAACTCATACATACAATTTAAGCTTCCAAAGCACACAGAATGATAAGCAATCACTAGCCTTAGTCCCAATAGATGTGGCCAAAGCACACATTAACAAACTAAAGAAAAGAATTATCCATTATTCTTTAAAAAAAGAGGGCCAGCCCATGAAAACAAATAAAAAGAAAAAAAGAGATGAAAAATTGAGCTGGCCAAATTCCCCTGTTGGACCTTATATAGGTCTGTACTTGCCCTTGGATGCCAATGATTTTTTTGGAAATTAGAAAATTTAGAATTATATTGGATGCTTTGTGCTTGAGCTAATGATGCCAATATTTTCAGGCTGGTTTCTTCCTGGTGCAATATCCTCACCTATGGCAACATCATCTAGACAGGCTTTTCAATCTTTACTCCTTGGGGAAGCTTAAGGTAATGCATATGCCATCACTTAAAGCTTTTCTATATACCAGCTGTATGTCTGTGCTTGCGCATACTTACAAGAAGAAAAAACTGAGGTGCATTTTTTCTTTTTCTTTTTTTTGTTTCTTTTTCATATTCATTCTGTTGTTTTGTTCCTTCTTGTCGTTTTCTTCTTTTTTCCTGCTGAGTAGACACAAACAGGAACACAGAAATAACGGTAAGAATCAAGTTATCCCTGCCAACTTCCTAAGGAGCGTATAGTAATGCGACCAACTCCCGATTACTCTACTACTACCCAGAAAAGCCCAACCTAGAGGCACAAAACTGCTGTTTAGGCTACTTTCTCTGCATTGCAAATTAGGCGAACTGAGAGGTAAAATCGTAACATCCATCTTGACTAAAACATGATTTCTTTTCTCCCAGGTAGCCCATTCATGAGCAGCCTCATTACCTCTCCTGGAGAAAATGGTCCAGTAAATGAGACTTCACAAACAAATGCAGCTCCTTAGGTCATTGACCCCCCGTAACAAGAGTGAGGGTCTGATTCAAAACATACCATCTAATCTAAAAAGGCTTTCTTTCATCGTCGATCTTACAGTTGAATTGCGGATCATGATTCATAAAGGTCACGATCAATTGCCAAATAAGCAAATCAAAATTCCCAAATTTCCACAAGCACATATTATCAAAGCATGATTAAAGTGCGACAATCATGAAAGTTCTTCCCACACATTGGCAGGTCCACAAATTTCAAGCATCTAATCTATTTGATAGCGAATTACCTCTAAATGATGATCATATTCTGGTATTGATAATCCAACACATTCAGCTTCGGGTGATGGTGTGCTTGCATGTGTAGCAGAAGCACTAGCATATGAGGATGGCTATATTTCAAAATAGTTTAGTTAATATATATAGTAAACATGTAATTTTAAATCAAATGCACTAATGAACGACATACCTGTCTCGGTTGTGGTATATTGTCTGGAGCTGGTGGTATATGTCCCATTGCCTCAAGTATTGCACGAACTTGCATTTGAACTTGACTTTGGATTTGAACTTGAAATTTTTCTTCTAGCTCGGCAGTAATTTGCGCATGCATTTGGTCATACTGCTCTTGAGGCACTTGATATTGTTGTCTTTGTCTAACCTTAGTTGGGCATGTTCCAAGTCCTCCCATCCTTACCCTGCCATGCCCATCTTTGCCTAGTATTTGAGTAAAGACATCCTCTAGCGAATCTGGAGTTTGTTCATCTGTGGGTATTTGTGACAACCTTTCATCCATTTGTTCCTCAAAAAACATTTCACAAGTTAGTTACATAAGTCGACAAGTAAAAGAAACAAAATATATCTACAACTTTCAAATTTTAGAAATACATACGATTATATATGAAGATGTAGAATCTACTATCTCTCCGCTCTTTTTGGTGTGTGTCTTTTTAAAAAGCTTGATTCTATCTGGCTCATCTCCACTTTCAATAGTCATCTAAAAACATATATAAGATATGAAATATATTAAATATTTAAAGTTTAGGCATTACTAATTAAATTATCAATAAATATATATAACTAATATCCATTCTATTCTTACCTGGTGTCTAACATGAGGATGTGATCGCCTACCGCTAGTGTGACCCATCTTTTGCTTATCTCGATTGGCACGATTTGTCACACTACGTTCCTACTTGTAATATGATATTAGAACTAAGCATAGATAATCCATCTGATATATCTACCCATACATAAATCATACATACCTGTGTTTGCTCACATCCCCAATACTCCACAAGAATCTTCCACTATTCTGGGTCCACCCCAGGCGGTATTTTTGACAGACGAGCTGCATCTGTCTCATGGCAATCATAATGCCTCTTCAATGTGGCTTTGTATTCTCTCCATTTCTTGGAAGCATGTTGCAAGCAAATTGATTTCCATGTTGTGGGTACATCAGTGTTATCCTGCAATGATATCCTTATTAGAGTATAAAAGTTTAGAGTCAGATAACTAAGAATCAGAGATGTTATTTACTTACCAAGACCTCTTGCCAGATGCGCTCCTTATATGGTTCCATCCCCGGTGATCTCCAATCAGTAAATGTAAGGGGAGCAATACTCCTTACCATCACACCTAGTTGGGTTTCCAACTTAGTTGCCATTTCCCCAACTGGTTGTCCTTCAGCATCAAATTCAATATGAATCTTCTCCTTTCCCCACTTTGAAATTTGTCTTGATATTCCTCTTCCTTTCTTGGCAGTAGATGACATAGAGCTTGTACCTGCTAAAACATAATACCACAATAAATTCAAATTGAATTAGGAAAGAATAATAATTTTTGGTATTTACCTTGCTGACTATGTGAGTTTTGGGGGTTGGATTGTGAGTGGATCAAGTCCTCTTCAGGATGATGGAGATGTGGCGGGACTAAGTTTGGGTTTGGATGATGGGATGGAACTGATTGTGAATCATCGTGGTGTGAATCTATACTACGTGACATGGATCCAAATGGCCAACGAGTCTGCCTCTTAGGTGCCATCAATGTAATTGCCTATTATTGATTTGAATGTAAAAAACAATCTGTTAGCATATCAATTTAGGTTAAACAAAAATAACAAATCAAAACATAAAAAGCTAAAAACATAAACATATATACATACCACATCATTAAATATTATGTAAGGAAGACATATACATGCCACTTCAATATTAGAAATCATTATCATCACTGTGTGCAGTATAAGGAATGGAATTGTCGTCATCATCTGATATATCGACTAGCATACCATCCTCATCAGATTCTCCAGAAGAGTAGTCTTCATCAGATTCTCCTAACTCTGCATGTAAGGACTGATCATTGTTGATTTCAACATGATTACTAATTAAAGCATCTTCTTCGTCACAGCTCCCTACCACATTTCTTTTACCCATGTTATACAAATCTCTAGGTGTCATCTTCATGACAACATTCCATTCTTCATCAAGAGGATCAGCCACATACCACACTTGTGATGCTTGAGTTGCAAGTATAAAAGGTTCGTCTGTTGGTTTATTCTCTTGATACATTAAACAATTAAAATTTACAGTTATGAAATTCAAACCTGCTAAAAATAAGGATTCAAAGATTGAATTATGCAACTTTTATAAGAATAATATAGAAAATATATAAAAAATATTAGCACAGACAATTTCCCTCATCAATATGGATGGATATACATGCATGTAGGATGATGAATGAACCAATTCTCTCAAGGCATGGTCAAAAGCACCCAAATTTCTTTTAACTTTCGACTAAGTCAGCTAAAAAATGAACGTGCCATATACAAAGATCTCTCTTGTGACAAAGACCATCAAGAGAATCAATAGTCATCTGTTAATCATGTCTTCTAATAGTGGAAATGGCAACCGATTCAAATCCCCTAGCTATATATATATATATATTAATGGAAATGGTTCTAAGTTTGGTTCAAAGAACCCATTTCGTGGAAGCTGCGTACATTCATTGGGTCACAATTTCAATTTAATTGATACATTATTATTAAAAATTAAAGAGTTGTAGGTGTTTATGTCTACACGTGTATTTTTTAATTTTTTAATAAAAAAATAATAATTAAATTAAAATTTTATCTCTAATTTAGATAAATAATAGTACTCTTAAATATCTTTATGTATGTATACAATTTTTGTATAAAATTACATAACTTATCTTTGTTCGGATGTTGAAATTATTATTGACATATTATTTTATTACATAATTCTATAAATAAAAATTGTGTAGAAATTATTATTTTTTTGTAGATATATACATGGGTTTAGTGACTCTCAAGAAACACTAAATTACATTCTCTCTATTTGAGAATTCTAGTCCACTAGACTAATTCATTAATTTGGACATGTTTAGTATTGATATGTTATGTTAATACTGTGACTATTAGGTGATGTGATGCTTTACTTTTTATTTTGTTATGGTGTGAAATATTAATATTGGTTCAATGTATAAATGCATCCCTCTTAACTTTTTATTTTTTTTATTTAGTATTCTATTTATATTCCTAAACTAATTAATTTCACATTATATGAACATTTGACCAGTTTTGGAAATGCCTTTAAAATGCACATTTCCACCTAATGTCTACATTAGTGCACTTAATTTTTATGATTTGGTGGTAAAATTTGTCCATGTTTAGGTTTGCATTGGACAAATCTCTTTCTCTAAAAAAATATAAAAAAAAAAATTGGACGTTAGACAAATATCTTTCTTTACATTTTTCGGCGATCTCATTCAGTGAGAAAACATTCAGTGAGAAAACATCAACATTAATTAATATTATGACTGCCACTGGGGGTGGTCAAAAAATCAGATCAAATGTGCTTCCACTGTAGACTTTGGCTACGTGTGAAAGCTTAAGATCCGTCGACCCGAGGAATAATGGAATTCAACATCACGAATATATGGGAATAGTTTATCCCAGATTGATAATTAGTGCACCAAATGTGGGATTAAACAATAATTTCAAACACTTTTCTAAACAGCCATATTAACTTGGTACGTGCTTGTTTTGGATTTACTATAATACTACTTGCAATATCATATATCTTTATCTAAAAATTTCGATTGTATTTAACTGGTAAAACAAAATCAAAGCACAAAGCACAATCAAATCATAACATAGATGATGCTACTGATCTGGAACGGAGAAACAGAGGATCTGGGATAACACGCAAGATTCATACGTATAGACAGATAAATAAACGATAGATATACATTATACACAAGCTGGAGACAAACCTGATCAAGGAAGAACAACTATTGCGGAGCAATCGAACTGTAATTTACCCCAATTCCAATCACCACTTCTCTGGTTGCATGTGCGACTGATCAGTGAGCGAGGGAGGGCGATAGCGCCTGAGAGTGAGCGAGGGAGGGCGAGGCCGAGGGCGATAGCGACTGAGAATGAGCGAGGGAGGGCGAGGCCGACTGAGAGTGAGCGAGGGAAGGCGAGCCGAGGCGAGCGAGCGAGGGAGGGCGAGGCGAGGCGAGCGAGAGAGCGAGGGAGGGCGAGGCGAGGCGAGCGAGGGTGATCGAAGGAGAGAACCGGTTAGGGTTTGCAGGGGGGGATTTTGGAAGAAATCGAAGGGGTTAAGGACGCGCGCTGGGATTATATAGATACTATCCCCGGCGGTTTTAAAACCGCCGGTGAAGGGAAAACATAACCGGCGGTTTAAAAACCGCCGGTTATGGTCAACATCACCGGCGGTTTTATAAAACCGCCGGAGATGTGTATGCTATAACCGGCGGTTTTATAAACCGCCGGTCATGTTGACTCCATAACCGGCGGTTTTAAAAACCGCCGGTAATGATAACGTTTTACCGGCGGTTTTTAAAACCGCCGGTAATGGTAATGTTTTCCCGACACTTCGTAAAATCGCCGGGAAAAATTCGCCGGCAATACCACTTTTCCTTGTAGTGTCTACTACATAACCCGTTAATTTATGCATGGAATCTCCCTAAGCATTAGATTAGTATTTTCGTATGAATGGCAATATTTGAAAATTTTAACGAGTTATTAAATTTATGTGATGCGTTAAATTTTAACTAATTTATTAAAAATTAAAAATTAAATATTAAATTTAACCAATTAAAAAATAACTCTTATGATATAAATGTCTTTTCTGAAAACGCAAACCTGCGATTCAAAGATATGCAGAATCAACTGGTGATGTGGTACATCTTTGTCCCATTGTTGGAAACCTCCAAGTGGTTCTATGATTTTTCAATAAAAATTAAAACCCTTGATAATTAATATTGCTTGTCAATCGGACACCTTTTTTTTTTTCCTCTCATTTTCATATAAAAGGTAATTAGTATTATACAAACAAAAAATTCATATTAAACATTTATTTAGAGTGGCATGGTATTTTTGAAAAACAAATATTTATTAGAGTGGCATGGGCTTGCACTGAGAATAACTTGGGTGACACACTTAACCCTGGACTCTTAAACATTTTTCTTAAAACGTCAATATTACTTGTTGTTGTTAAAATATAATAATAAATTTATAGTTATGATTTTTTTTTTATCTTTTAGTCTTTAAGATATATATAAAACATGAGACAGTCAAGGGGCATCGAGTTTCTCCCACCTAGTCTCTCCGATACTTTAGTTAACTTAGTTAAAAATCAAAATAATATATTGTATTTGTAATAAGAGTATAGTTTAAATAGAATTCTTCACATATTTGAAGGGTGGGGGTGTCACCCCTTATTTATAGAAGTTGAAGTAGACAAATGAGAGAATATCCACATATTTTGGTAGTGTTTGTTTCAATTTTTCAAGCAAAGATTTTAGAGATGACTTGATACTCCTGGCGAAACATAATTCAAAGGCGTCTTTGAGAGACTTTTAAATCTCTCGAGAATTGCTTCTCTTGCACCCGAAAGAAGTTGGTTATCCAATGACTACTTGCCTTGCACCCTAGGAGAGGCTCCCTAGAAAGTCTCTTGGGAATTATTTTGTTAGAAAGTCTCTTGGGAATTATTTTGTCAAAAAGGTTTCCGAGTCTCCTTTTTGAATTTTTTCTTTTGGGCTTATCTTATCCTTAGGCCCATTTCACTTGGCACATCTGTATTACTAGTAGAAAATACAACCATTTGATATTGGGTACATTACCCTCAAAATAATTTGAGGGTAATGCTTTATGAAAATAAAATTGGCCATTAAGACTTTTTTCTGTTAGGAGAATATGGTGGGATAGTTGCTCATCAATGCTACTTGCTTTATAGGACATAATATTGCAGGTGGAGCCAAACACAGCTTTAACTAGTTAAGTGTGCAATTGCTCCAGGAAAGATTTTTGTTACCATTACCCTAATCAGATAATGGAACAAATAAGTGCAATTCCCAAAGAACCAAAACTTTTCATTTGCTTTTCATCTGCTTTGAGTTGCCATTTTGAGAGGTCATTGATCACTGCTTGGAAATATCTAGATTATTCTGAGGGTGAAAATGGATTATATATATATATATATATATAAGAACTCAAAATTTAATCTCATCAGTGGACCCAATTAAGATCAGTAGTCATATATGTGACCACAAATATTCATGCAAGATCAAATCATGATTTGGGGATATTGTGACCACAAAATCTAACTGATGTGAAATGAAATAATAATTATAATATTCATAAATGAATATTGTGACCACAATATTGGTACAAGATTTTAGTGATGTAAACTCTAAGTTGTTGATGATCGAACCATAATATTAGTACGAGATTAATTTAGTGATCCTAACTCTAAATTGTTGGTGGTCAAATTTGGTTTGTTGGGCCGTTTTATGTTATTGATTTTTTTTTCTATGCTCGAACTTTTATTGAAGTGTAGACGAAGTGTGTGTCGGTGCTTAAGGGTAATTAGTAAGGTGACCACACAATCTTATTCATGCATTGTTGTTAAAATCCTGATTTTACGCGTACGATTTTACGATTTTACGATTCGAAGACCCCCAAACGATTCAAATCCCATGTAAAATCCAATTTGGGATAAAATCCTATAAAATCTCGATTTTACATGTACGATTTTACGATTTTACGCTTCAGAGATCCCCAAACGATTTTACGATTCAAAGACCTCTATTGATTTAAGTTGTAATTTAGAGGATGCTTCCAACGTCTCAATGTCACATAACATCTGACATTGGAACTTATGCAATGAATTATTATATTTTGCCTCTAAATTGGAACTTGATTTAACATTGATTACATAAATTCCAATGTCACATAGCATCTAACATTAATTACATAAGTTCCAATTTACTTGATTTAAATTATAATTTTTACTTGATTTAACATTGATTGTATAAGTAAATCAAGATAAACAAGTAATTAATTAATGGACCACCCAACCCCAAATTGGGATATTACTTGATTTAATCAATGTTAAATAAAAAAAAAATTACAATCTAAATCTAATGGAAGACATTGGAAGCATCCTCTAAAGAATTTTAAGCTATATTTTACCTCTAAATTACCTATATTTTGCCTCTAAATTGCCTATACCAACCTGTTAGTTTTTGAGCTATATTTGGGAAGTATCATTTTTTGAATTATAATAAGGAATAATCAAGTTATTAAATAATATTAATTCATTTTCTACAAAATTATATTATTATAAACATATATTTACAAAAATTAAAGGGTATTTTTAATTATCTCTAAAATCTTACGATTTTACGATTCGATTTTACGATCCGATTTTATGGACCCTTTGTCGATCCCACTTAAAATCCCGATTTTAACAACCATGTATTCATGTGAAATGAAATAATTATAATATTCATAAATGAATATTGTGGCCACATATTAGTACAAGATTTTAGTGGTCGAGTTTGATTTGTTTGGCCTTTTTATGTTGTTGACGTTTTTCTCTATATATATACTCTTAACTTTTGTCAAAGTGTGTAGACTAAGTGTGTGTTGGTGTTTGAGAGTAATTAATAATTTCTCTTTTATTCACAAAATATTAGTTTTGTCATGTTTTTGTTTTCAAAGATGGTAGGGATTGGGGGACCATGGAGCTTGAGAATGTTGTGCATAAGCTTATCCATAGGGTTGGCAGTGGTTCAGTTTGATTTTGATTTTTAAACTAAATCAAATTTAAACTATTAAAATCAAGACTAAATCATTACCCATTAATTTTAAAAATTAAAAATCATAACCAAATCATTTAGTCTTGATTGGATTTCGATTTTAACCATAATTTTTTTAATTAAATTTATATAAACAAATAAAGACAAACTCTTACAAATAATATTTATAAAAATTTTTGATAACTCCACAAAAAAAAAGAAGACAAACTCTAATAAAATTATCTTCTTCTTGCATAAAGTTACAAATTAACTTCAAACTTCTTAGATATAATTATTTGATTGATAAAAATAAAATAATTTAAGATTAGATTTTATTTTTATTTGTTAATTACTTTATAAATATTAAATATTTTATATATTTATAATGCATTAGTTAAAACACTTATAAATAAATGCATTAGTTAACATATATTATGTGTATATGTAATATATTAAATAAATAAATATATATTATATATATGTATATTTGGTTTGGTTACCCACACATTCGGTTCGGTTTTGATTCAATTTTTGATTTGAATTTAGTGAAATCATAATCAAACCATATCCATTGAAATAATGTTTGATTTTTTCCCAAACCAAACCTTTACTCAGTCAAATGATTTTTAATCGCGTTGACTGATTCAGTTTCAATTCGGTTCCCTACAATTTTAATTGCAATTGACATCCCTAATCATCCATATCTCCCATCCATTCTCTAATTTTTACCTTTTCTCTTAATTCTTTGCAAAAAAAAAAAAAAAAACTTATATATCATGTGGGTAAATAGTATTGTTGGTTTCCCAACTTTATATTTTGTAATAAATTAATTCTTTTACTTTAATCTATCTTATAATAACTATTAAATTTTTAATTTTGTTACAATTTAAACTCCCCTTAATAATTTTATCAAAAAATTATGATGTAATAGATGCATAAAACAAATAAAATAAACATGACTATATATGTGACATGAAATACTCTTTCTACTTTGTTTCTATTTCCATTTCCTCGTCGACTCCCTCACAAGTGAATCAAATATAAATATACCCTTAATATTTTTTGAGAAAGAATGTGGTAAATATGCCCTTGTCTTTCATGGGTTTGAGTTGTTTTTTCAGCTTAGCTTTGCTTAATTTGGCTACAACTTTTGGGTCATGTGAGTACTTATATACATGTGTTCTTATTTGATGGGCATGAGGTGATCATTTGAGCCCTATGGAGACCTTTGTTAGTACCAAATAAGGGAAAATGCAAAGTTAAGACTCAGAGTGAGAACCATTTAAGCCATGTGAGACCATGTTAGGGCCAAAAATTGGAAAAATACAAAGAGATGGATGAAAAATGAGGGTTAATATTTACACACATGCTTGGAAATCCAAAGGCACTATTGGCAACAAATAAAATGTGAAAAACCCATCTTTGGGGGGACCAAATGGATGATCATGTGTGAATCTTTACTTAGCCCATAAGAAATAGAATTTGCATGCAATTCACGTGTATTTTTTTCAATGTTTTTGGCCACAATCTAAGGGCACGTTTAGTTGTGAAAAATATATTTTTTGTTTTTAATTTTAATTTTATTACTAAATATGTTCTAATATTTTATATTTCAAAAATTAAAAAATTGAACTTTCTATTTTCTTTTAGGAGATTTATTTATTTAATAAAAATAAAAATTAAAAAATTAATTTCTAAAAAAGAACGCACCCTAAGGTCTCGTTCAGTTTTAGAAATATTTTTTAGTTTTTTACTTCAATTTTATAACTAAAAACGTCTTATCATTTTATGTTTCAAAACGTCGAAACATTTATTTTTAGAAAAATTTAAAAATATTAAAAATATTTTTTATTCATAATAGAAAATTTTAAAATTAAAAAAACTAAGTTCTTGTATTTAATGAAAAATTTAATTATTTAATAAAAATTAAAATTATAAAATGCCCTCACTCATTCTTATGATGTTACTTCCAAAAATTCTCCTTAAATTGGATGAGTTTATGTCAGGCCAAAAAAAAAAAAAAGAAGGGTGAATTTATAGTTTGTTTTCAGCTTGTAAGCCAATAAGGGAGATGCTATTTTCTTAGGGCTCGTTTGGTTTGACATTATCGAGCTGACATGATATAGTGTGAATAGAAATTAAAGTTCACCAAATACTCGCATCTGTTCATATTATTAAGTAATTTTAATTACAACAATAAGATTTTACCTCTTTGTAATTGTTAAAAATTCAAATAAGGGACAAGTTGTGAAAAAAATACGACTCTTGCCTAATTTTTATAAAGCAATGAGTTTCTTACATAAAGATGAAAACATTATTTTTGTGAATGGATCAAATTTGAATGTGAATAAGTGACATGTAATAGAGGCCCAATATTTTTAGGGAAGTGCAATGTTTGGGTTGAAATTAAAAATCCATGTTGATTTTCCTTGCTACGAGGTTAACATATGTCGTGGGTGATTGACGCTTTGGTGTATTGTTTTTAAGAGTCGCTTGAAAGTATGTTTATATGGAACACGTGTGTGTTAGACTTATTCTTTGGGCCTACGCCCATCGTCAAAATAAGAAAAAGACGATATCTTGTTCTCTTGCAAAGAATAATTGTGAAGGGTTTGTACACAATCATTTGAGATTTGATTATACTAGTTTGATTATTTTGTTTTTTTTAAAGATGTTATTGATTTTTTGTTGATTCTATATATTAAATGATACTAATTTTTTTGTTGTTATGAATGCTGAATTTTGAAAAATCTCTAACTTATCTTTTTTCTCTTCTTACACTTTAATTACTCACACACTAAAAAAATATATGTATATATTGGGGATGGTCAAGTGACATCATCAACTAGTCACCATTTTGTCCTATGACTTATCACCAAGGAATCTTCCACAAAGACTAGAGGAAGGTGGTGAGAGATGGGGTTTCTCCCTGTTACTCTTTGAGCTCTATAGTTTGTCTTTAAATTGTTGAACCTAGATAAGATGACAGTCAAAAACACAAAAATCTAGATTCGATGATTTATCTTCAGACCTTGGGGTTTATGGACACATACACAAAACCTATCGTGACTTGTCGTTTCTTCATCCTTGCCATGGGGTTTTGGCAATTGGTGGTGGTCAATTTTTTATGTGTGTTAGTGTTTATCTTCAATGATGATGTGTTCTTCAACTTTTTTGTGCTCTAGATCGTAGCCATGTCTAACTGATTGAAACTTGACCCCCTTATAGTATTTTTTAATTAGACGCTCGCGTGTGGTTTCCTATCCAGATCCCATAGAAAAAATAGAGGGAACGACAGAGAAGTGTGGAGGAAAAAAGAGAAACGGAGAAGAAACTTAGGGCATGTTTTAAAGAGGTTAAAATGGTCAATTTGCATAGTCATTTAATGGCAAGAGAAGCCAACAACATTTTTAAAAACACAAGTGTAGTTAGTGTAATCTAATTAAATTAAACCTCAAGGGTAGTGTCTGAAATTTACTTTGATTGAGAAATATTGAGAAGTGTAAATTTGATATTTCGTGAGTTGGTAATTACATGAATTGCCATTGAATGATCAATCGACTTAGGTATGACTCTAATGTACTACGACAACTTTTGTTTGCTAAAACCCAATTGAGCATGGTATGCTATCAAGATTTTAATTCTAGTTCGAGTTTTGTGAATTTATTAATCTTTTCTATTTTAGTAATTTGTTAATTTTACTAATAAATTATAAATTTTTATCATTATGCCAATATATATATATATATTTATATTTATAATTAAATTGTGTACGTTAATTATGCTTATTTCAATTTTTTGTGAAAAATTGATTATGGTTTCATTGTAAGAATGGTAAAATAAAATAATTTTTCAAAATTTCCTTCTCTTATGTAATTTTCTTTAAGATTATATTTTTTCTAATTTGTTTGGATAAATTGCTTTTTGAATTTTACAAGTTATCTCGATTTTTAATTACAAATACAAATAGTTACCAATATAGTAAAATTTTCCTTTTTATTTATTTATTTTTGGTTTATTCTTAATTTGGTATTTTATGTTTATTTCATTTTTTTGAAAAAAATAAATTGGGTTTTCATTACAATAACAATAAAGGAAAATATTTTTTTAATCATGTTCTCAAAATGTTTCCATTTTTAAAATTTTTATTAGATTGGTGTGCACATAATTAATTAATTTCTACAAAACGCTTATCAATCAATATTTATAGAAATTTGTAAAATTAGGTAATGAAAATATATAAACATAAATAAATGAATTAAAATTTTAGTGCATCACATGGCCATAATCACAATTTATCTTGAATTAATTTTAGTAAAGACATTTATAAAACTTAAGTTATTCTAATGTAAATGGATTTATAATTAAATTCAATCATAATAAGCCCAATAAATGTTATTGATGTGCGTGATAATAAAAAAATCAAACAAAATAATGAATAAAATAAAATAAAAGAGAAAAAACAAAAAGAGAAAAAAGACTAAGTTAAAGGATCTAGTAGAGTTTCTCGAGTAAAGAAGAGTTTTCGAAAGACCCTTTTGCATTGATCATCTAAATTGTCTCTTGGGAGAGTAAAAAAACTTCTCACTATTAAGTCTTCTGAGCGACCAATCGCATAATACCTTATAAAAAAGAATGTAATTTTACCTCAAATATTCATTTTAAAAATCTCTCAATAGATAAGACTTATCTAATAACAACCCTTATCTTATATCATCAAATTTTTTTTTTTATCTCTTTCAAGAATCAATTTTTATAAATGGAGGAGGAACTAAATCATTTTTACTAATATATATATATAAATCGTTTTGTGAATTCTTTAATAATTTACTATCTACTAACTTAAATCATTTCAACTTAAACATTGAAATGGTGGGGGCATGGATTACTATTTCTATAAATTGTTATGGTAATTAACATCTCCACCTTCCTCTTTTGCTTAAAAAAAAAAAAAAAAACAAAAAACCTCTAAAAATCATATTCTGAAGGATAGTTGTCTCTTGTAGCCTTCACTTAGCACCCTCCTTGAGGAGACTTTGAAGGGACACGTGGAGCTCACAAAACCGTTGATCAAGTGAAGATACGTCTTCAGATCGTGACACGCGGCAACATCCGCTTTGGACACGTACGGAGACTTCCGGCTACAGAGCCTAAGCTCTCTTCCCACGTCAGCGTACACCCATCGCGTGTCTTCCACTCGCTTCTGTAGCCAGCTCGACAATCCCGACAAATGAACGGCCTTGCCATCTGCTACGTCATTCTGGTCAATAACGAAACCAGGCACCTTCGTGATGAGGTCATCGGAGTTCACGATGCGCAGGATCTTTGTCCCGGCCTTGTCCAATTGGCGCCGGAATCTTCCATTCCCGACACGTGGACCTCCGAAAGAGATTACCGTCACCAACGGCGCGTGACGGAATGTGGTGGTTATATCGTATGCGGTGAGCGTAGCTAAAGCCGCTCCTAGACTGTGGCCCACAATCGTGATGCTTAGGGGCTCGTCGCCGTAGGATTGAATGATTTTCGAGATCTCGTCCCTCACTACAGCTTGCAGACTCGGACACGTGGCAGTCTGCGATGTGTACAAGCTCAAAAATCCGCTCTCCACCATTGGATCTTCATCTCGAGCATCATGGGCACGATCATCCAAACATGTCAACGTGGCGCGTAAATTCTCGATCCACTCCAAGCAGGTGGCAGTGCCCCGGAACGCGATCACGACGTCGCGGCGTCCGAGCCGAGCGATCTCGTCCTTGTCATTACACACTGCCACGTAGCCAATCCAGCTGGAAGGGGTGGACACCCACCTGGGCGCCCTCTCGATCCATCGTGGCAACTGGACGCCACAAGCGGCGCGGAGATTCCTCGTGAGCCGGTAGCCGCTGCCGCCGAGGCCGCACTCAGACAGCATTGAGGTCCTGGAGTGCCGACATGTGGCGTACCGCGGTGATGACGTGTCAAACTCGAAGGATCTGTACGCCGCCTCGACGAACCCCCCGTAGCGTAGAATCTCAGTCCGGAGATCGTCGTCGAGTGGATCAAGCAAGCCTTCCCAGTTCTTGCTGCCCTGATACTCCGTCCACCTGTCACCCAGCTTCGCCGGCGGAGGGACCACATGGCCGCTGGGAGATTTTCCGGAGATCAGTGGCTTGCAGGAATTGGTGATGACCAGCCTCAGCCGCATTCTTCGGCAGCCACCAAGTGCTGGCGGAGCGCAGCTGTAGTGAGCGGCTGGCTCCGGCGCCGATTGCTTTGGAAAATGGAGCTTCCACGGCCTGAGTCCGCGGCCGATGGACATCCTCATTTCTTGGCCTCTCTCTCTCCCTCTCCCTTTTTCTATCTGTCTATATATATAGAGAGAGAGAGAGGGAGTGAGAGTAAGAGAGAAAGGCAATTATATCAATGGGTATAGCTTAGGGAGATTTGGTGATGCACATGATCTTGGGTGCAGTTCGTGCCACGTAGAGCGGTGGTGGTGAATGGCCATGGGTTTTTATAGGTGGAGGGAGATGGCTGTGGACGGCTGGGCTGTGCCTGTGGAGCTTTCAGGGACAAAGTTTAGGTAACCGGAAAAACGGCTGTGGACCCAACTGGGATTTTGGATTGGTCTTACAGAGATCGGTATACACCTATATATATACGTATACTTATGATAATAGAGAGAGAGGAGAATGATCAGGGAAAGGTTAAGAGGTGGACCCTTTTGTTTTAATGGAGGTCAAGCCCAAGGAATAAAGGGTCACAATCATGAGTCAAAACCATCCATATCTATCCTTCCAAATAAATCTGTTCATTAATTAAATTTACATTTTAAAATCATCAGAAAAAATAAATCACATTTTAAAATAATATAAAAATGAATTCTCTGTTTCCAAATCTGCTGTCCCATGCATATTATACGAGTTTTAAATTTAATATAATTTGAAACTCATAATATAAATCTATATAATTATATATAAGCAAATATTATATTTTATTATTGTTATAAAATTCTGCTATTAAAGTATCTTTCTAAAATACCTTTTATGTATTTTGTTTTAAAGATAAAAAATTAATTATGTTAACAATATTTTAGCTTATAACCTCTAAATAATTAATTTAAAAAACTATATTAATCTTTTGTATTAATATATAGAGAAACAAAAGTTAATCACATTTTATGTATATATTTTGCTTTAAACAATTTCTGCCACCACACCAAGAGTATATATATTTGTTTAAAATATTATTTAAAAAATAAAAAATAAACTATAATTATTAGACATCAGTCAATAAATTTTTATTTATTTATATTTTTACACATACAGATGACCCTCTAATATATATAGGGTAAGAAATTTTTTATGGAGTTAAAAGACTAATTAAGAAATTTAAGGGGTAATAAATGGACTTTATTTTTAGATAATTAAGATGCATTGTATCTTATATATTGTGTTATATTTTTAAACTCAAAATATTTTTATTAATTGATGAATTGTTTCAAAATACAATATATTTATTATCAACCAATAAAATATTTATATCATTCGATATAATAAATATACATTGTTTAAAAAAAATCATTTTCTACCTTAAATATATAACAATAATGAAAAAAATAGAGAAAGTATATCAATATTATATTCTCCACATTAAATGGGATTAAAATCATTTAAATGAATATTCTTTCATTTTTACTTTGCATTTGGATAAGGTTGAATAACCATGCCATTTGGAATTTGGAAATTTAATTTCATTGTTTAAATACACTTTTATTAAAAAATATTAGATTTAGGTCTAAACCTATGTTGAATTTTGACAAAAAAAGAAGAATCCCCTCCATTAAATCAAATTAAAATAATTTAAATAGCTAATTTCTATTTTCTGATTCCAATTATTCAAATAAATATAATTTCAGGTTTTATATATACTTTCTTTATTAAATCATGTTAAGATCATTTAAATAAGTGTTTTGTTTTATTTTCTCTTTAATTTGAAGGGAATAAATATATAATCAAATTGAGAGATTTTTTAAATGTAAACATATATATTCATTGAAGGGTTTGAAATGAATAAACAATTCACATTATTATCTCCAGTAAATCACGTTAAAATAATTTAAATGAATGTCTTTTTACTTTATCATTCTTGTTATTTAAAAGAAATTGTAAAATTTAAATGAATTTATGACATTTTAATTTTTACAATTCAATTACAAATATAAAAATTATTTTTTGGATTGTCTAATTGTTGCTCTAAGCAACTTTTTCTCCCTCCCTAGCGGGGCCCTCGCCGTTTGGTCCCACGATTTTTAACAGGCTAAGCAACTTTTTTTCTTATACTATAGTGTGGTAGTGATGGAGGTTGTATCGATCAATTTTAGAATGTCACGTGACTCAATTTAATTAAAATAAGGGACATGATCTTATTGAGCTGATTTAAAATGTATCTAAACCCACCTATGATGAGATTTTGTGCCTTTGATTGTTAATGAACACGACTTGAACCATTTACACCACGTCATGACCATGCTTAGTCATGTTTCAAATAGGGTCTTTGGTAGAAATTGTGCTTGGACCATCCCTCGTGCGATTTATAAAAGTCCTTAATTCTCAAGTGACACATGCATTTACTCATTACTTTGCTCAAGCTCTCGTTATGAAATAATAACTTAATCGTTGAATCTTATATTATAAGATAAAAACCTCGAGCTTCAAAGAAATTGATAGTTATTAACGTAAAAAATGTATTTGTAAAATACATTCATATATTAATTTCT
This sequence comes from Diospyros lotus, assembly GCF_014633365.1. NCBI lineage: Eukaryota > Viridiplantae > Streptophyta > Magnoliopsida > Ericales > Ebenaceae > Diospyros > Diospyros lotus. The sequence goes on from NC_068349.1 coordinate 34,450,124, forward strand.
AAACAAATTTTTAACCAAAATAAAGTGCCTAAAAACTTTATCATTAATTATTATTATTTTTACTACAATATATATACTAATACTACATAATAAATATGATATAAATTATAAAATATATTACCATCTACAGTTTGAACAAACAGAAAAGTGAGATGATACAAGATTAACGGCATAATTTAAAATATAAAAATTTAATTAAATTGATGTCTAAAATAAATTTAAAATTAAAGTTTTATTTATTCTTATTTTTTAAAATACCATATAATAATCTTGTTAAGGTAGAGAAGAAAACAACTATTATAAAAAAAGAGAAAAAACATATTTACAGATTTTTATATTCTGCAATGTATATAAATATGTTAAATTTCAAAATTAATTTTGAAATTAGTAATTAACTAAATATATTAGATTTAATTATTTAAATAAAACTAAATACAAATAAAATAAAGAGTAAAAAAATACAATTATACCTGAAAGGACTTAGTTTGCAATTCCCGATAGTAATGTTAGAGTGATGATGGCTGAAATCGGCATCAGAGATGAAGATTAGTGGTGGGGGAGAGAAAGAAATAGGGTTCTTTTGTCCACAAACAAATTTTATCCTCAAGTTGTGAAATTTATTTCCAAATTTTCTTTATTTTGTGAAATTTGGTTTAATGTGGTTGAATTGCATAATGTTTTTTCATTCCAAACAAAAAAAAGTTACAATTGGAAATAAATTCCACAAAAAATTATAATCATTCATTCTAAATAGGGGTAACTTTCAATCCTTTCCATCGATATTGTCTCTTATAGTAGAGCTCGAAAGGAACTTAATGAATTAACCTTGAAGGAGCTGTGGCATTAGAGAGCTAAAGCACATTGGTTGGCCCTTAGTAATCGTAACACAAATTTTTTCATGGGAAAACAACTACTAAACAAAGACTGAAAAACATCTCAGGCATTTATAAGACTCAATTAGGGTTTGAGAGTCTTCTTAATTGATGATTAGAGATGTGTTTTATATTATTTTCAACAACTTTTCCAATCCACATATCTTATGGATATTGATTTAGCTCTTGTAGCAATATCCACCAAAGTAACTACTAAATGAATTCTCACCTTCAACTCCCTTTTACATTGGAGGAAATCTTTTTGGCCTTAAAGTAGGTGCACCCTAGTAAGGCTCCAAGTTTGGATGGCTTCTCAACCCTTTTCTTTCAAAAATTTTGGACTACTATGGGTAATGATATCTCTTATTCTCTTTTGGATATTCTCAACCCTTTTCTTTCGAAAATTTTGGGCTACTATGGGTAATGATATCTCTTATTCTCTTTTGGATATTCTCAATAATGGGTGATGCATTGGTGAGTTTAGTGAGACTAACATTCGTCTCATTTTGAAGAAGTCTTAATTACCCAGTGACTTCTAGCCAATCAATTTATGTAATGTGCTTTACAAAATAGTTGACAAAGTCTTGGCAAACAAATTAATTAAAGGGGATTATTGTTGAGAATATCTCACCATGTCAAAGAGCATTCATTCCATATCATCTCATAAAAGGATAATGTCATCTTGGCTTTTGAGGTTTTTCATCGTCTCAAAAGTTTACGACAATCTAAAGAGGCTAGATTCATTGTCAAAATTGATATGGGCAGAGCTTATATATGATAGTGTAGAATGGGTCTCCTCCAAGCTATTATGTCCAAATTGGGCCTAGATGCTAATTTCATTAACCATATATTTGGTAATCCCCACATGTTCTCTCATTTTACTAGCTAGCTTTGATACCATGTGCTTAGTGAGAGAGAGAGAGAGAGAGGGGGGGAGAGAACCCTTGTGGGAGAAAATTTTAGTGTATTGAACTAATATATAGTACGCCTATATATATAAATACTAAACGGGCTTTGAGCCATGACATAAAGCTAAATTTAGGTGTAATACAACAAACATAGCAGCCGCCTCTATATACAACTCAACAGATGAAAATAGTTTAATCTCTTCGGAGAATTCCTTTTATATATTATTTGGCATCTAGGCAAATTGTACATTATGAGAAGTCCTCCATCTATTTTTTTTTCCAAGAAGAATACCCTAAGGCATATTTGTAGTTAGATTTGATGTTGCCTCTATGTTCAAGATATAGATCACAAATGCAAGTACTTGGGTATGCCTATGTTCATGGGTCAATCATGGAAGAGGGCTTTCAAAACGATTAATTCAAGACAGGTTGTGAGATTTTATCTCTGGCTAGAATGAGAAGTTGTCATATTTAGGGGGTAAAGAGATTTTTATCAAGGTCATTGCTTAGGCCCTTCCCACTTACTTGATGTCTTGCTTCTTCTTGCCCATCTTTTTCTACAAGAGATTCTTATCAAGATCCACTCGATGAGTTGGGTAGCCTTGTGCAAGGCTAAATAGAATCGGGCTTGGGTTTCTATGATTTGACTATTTTTAATTTAGATGCTCTAGTTACGTGTACTCTCAAAGAAAGTGTTTTCCTCAATGTTAATTTCTTAAGGCTCTTTTAGGCTCGTACTCATCCCAATCTAGTATAATATTTGGACGACTCATGATCTTCTACTCACATTTATTTGGTGGCAAAGACGCTATTCTCTTTACTATTTTCAGACCATTTTTAGTTTTCAATTTTCTAAAATAGTGAAAATGTGTTTATTTCCATATTTCTAAAATGCATTTTTGAAAGTAAGGAAAAATTTTGTAAAGAAAACTCAAAACAACAAAAAGTCATTTTGGCTGTTTCTATCACAAACATGCTCAAAATTTTAAAACCTGAAAAATGCCATAGACAAAAAGAATGCGTTTTCAACAATCTTAAAACAAACACTCAAAACACAAAATTGAAAACGAATTCAAAACTTAAAACTCAAAACTGAAATACGAAGAGAACAACTTCTAAATAATAGAGAATTGATCAATATTCTCCAAGACAATTCACTCTTTTCAACTTAATAGAAGGTTGTTTCTTGATGGAGAATAAAGTAAGTCATCTTGTTGATGGTGAATTAAAATACTGAAATGAGGAGTTTATTCAGGTTGAGTTCTTAGCAGTGAATGTGGAATAGATTTTATAGATTCCTATTTGCCCTTTCTCTACCTTGAGATGTATTGGTATGACATTATATAAAACATGGTGAATACTCTACAAAAAATGGCTATTATCTATATATTGCATACTTCTTTTTGGGAGATGTTTGAACCTTCCACCAATGCTTTTCTTATATGCCAACTATTTTGGAAGGCCCTTTGGCAGCTTCGTGTGCTTGAAAGGGTTTGTATTTTCGCATGGTGACTACTTTCCAGCTCGTCCCGACTCAAGTCAGTATAGTTCATTATGTTGGTGTGAGCTTTACACTTTGTGGGTTGTGTTCGAGTGACCTAGAGTCCTCTCTCTTTGCTAACTCTTCCTTCTTGACATTATCTCATGATAGGGTTTTTCTAAAATCTCGTAAATCAATGGGACTTTTACACTCTAATATTGTCAATAAATAATATACTTTTAGTCACCATTGAACTATTATACGTGCATGTGTTTGTGTGTGTGTGAGAGAGAGGGGTCTTTGATGATTAGATAACTACCAACGATAAAAAAATGAGCAATCAACTCACTTAATTCTCCAATTTAATTGTTGAGTATGGTCATTTTCTCTCTATACACTTTAGATATTAGGGTGTGTTTGATAGCATGAAAAATATATAAAAAATATCACATTTAAGGAATTGAATTTTATCTTTAGTGTTTGACACACTATTTTTCATAGAATTGAATTCCATGGTACAATCATTAAAGCATGTTTTTACCTCTTTTTCATAGAAAATTCCATCTAGGGGGAGATGGTTTTTATTTTCCATACAAGTTAAAAAATGCTTTCCTTTTCAACTAAATGCTATCAAACACTCTTATGGATACTTTGGCATTTCTTCTTATTGCATGTTAGAAAAATGGGCTATCAACTTACTTAATTCTTTGCTCAATTAGGCTCATAGTTTGTTTTTCAGAAGCGAAAGGGTGGACGTTTCATTTCCCTCATTTTGCTTTATCTATTGTTTTGTCTAATTTACAACTCTAACAAAATTCTCTTTCTATAAAAAAAATTACTTAAATAACCTTAAATCGAACCAAACCAATTAGGTCAATTCGATTAAACGACTTCAACCAGATTAGCCTCATCGTCAACATTTGTTTTTGTGTTTGTTTCTTGTTTTTTTTTTTGTTTTGTTGTCTTCATCTATAAAACTTGAAAATTAAAGTTAAAGTTAAAATAGTGTTTGATTTTATGTTGTGTGTTTAAACATTGAAAACACCAAATAGGATTAAAATTAAAGTTAAAATAGTGTTAAAATAATTAATTAATGTTTGATTTTAGAATCTTTTTCTCTTGAATTAATATGGTTTCATGGGATTCATGGTCATAAGATCGATGAATTGGCATACACTTAAAAGAATCCATTAGCTCGAAGGACACCCCCAGTACCTATAAGTCTAAGATTATTAAATAGTAATCAACAATTTAAGGATAAATATAAGGTTACGAACACTTACACTTACAGTTGTTTCCTTACATATATATATATATTTTTTTCTAAAAATACGATCAAATCTCTCAATGAGGAGTAGGGGAAACTCATATATATTGTTGGTAGCCTTTAACCAAAACTACAACCTATATATAGAAAATGGTACGTACCCAACAAATCAACATACTACTTATTTCACCACATCTACCCGTTTAATTTGAAAGCCACTTTTATATGTCCCCTAAAATTTGGAGGGTACCCCTAATTCTATTTATGATGGCTTAACTAAAGATTCACCCATTGCGTCTGATATGTTGCCCTCAAAGAAGAAGGGCTTTTGATCACGTTTTATTAATTGAGAATAGTGGCTTTATTATTAAACACGGGGTAAACAGGCAAACCATCATTTTCCAGTTAGGGTTCATGCATGTTGAGTTGTATGCTCTTTAATAAAAAGACATGAATTATATATATATATATGTATATATTGAGTGCGTGCAAATTATAGTTTAACTAAAGATTCACAAATGTTTCTCCATTGGGTGGCCTCAAAGATGGGATTTTCACACATTTTATTAATTGCCAATAGTGACTTTACCTAAGCCAAGCAAGCAGACCATTTCCTAGACCCAAGAATTTTGGAAGATTGTCTTTCATTTTCCTCATTTATATTATCCCACATTTTTCATCTCTCTCTCTCTCTCTCTCTGTGCATTTTTTGGCACTAACAATACAAGGTTTACATTAAAGCGCATCAATATTCTGTATAACGTGAAGAATTTTTTTTGTAAATTATACTATACAATATGAATGGTCTTTATATAATACATTTTGGTATTGTAAATCTAGTCTTCATGTTGTATAATGCACCTTTTAAATTATATAAAATATCATTTGTGTTGGGAGTTGGGATCCAAATCATATCTTGCCAACTCCTGTATAAGTATGGGACTTTTGTCCTTCGGTGAAACCCAAGTAAATTTATCAAACATTAATTTTCTTTTCTGAAACAAAGAGTGCGCAAGAAGTGTGATTTGTGTTATGCATGTTATAAATAAAAAATAAAATAAATATTTTAAAATTTTATTTTATTAATATAATTTTTTAATGAGTAATGGTAAGAGTTATAATTGATAACGGTGTCATCAGATATGTAATGCTTTTTAATTGAAGGAGACTAAAGAGATCATGTGTCATTGTTTCTTTACATAACATCTCATTTAATAAAAATATAACACACTTCATTAGTCATAATTTTTAATATTATTCTTTTATAATATCAAGAAATCCTCTTTACACTAATATAATAATAGTATAGATATATAACATTCACAAGCTCTTGGCACCCTCAATGGCTTCCATCTTTGGAAACAAAAACATGACAAAACCAAGTCGTCATGTACTAGTTCCCTTGATAATAACATGGTAAACTATAAAAAAAACATTGAAATTTAAGTTTAACATGATTTTATAATAAATTTCTAATTTTTAAAATTCGCTTGCCAAACTTGTAAATTTATTATAACTATTAAACATTATTAGAAAAAGTTCGTTTTTACCTTTTAAAAAATAAATAGGACTAAATAAAAAAAACGTAAAAATAAGTTAAATATGATGGTTCACGCCATTTTTTGTTTATTTTTCATGATAAAAGCTAAGCGTTTTTTTAACAATGTTAAGCTTGTAAGTTTAGTTAGTGAATCATAAAAAAAAAAAAAAAAGATTATAAAATTATAACAAAGTTAAAAGTTCAGTTGATGAATTGCAAAAATTAAAAGTTCATTTTAAAATTGTGATAAACCTAAAAGTTCAATAATTTTTTTTGTAATTTACCCAAATTAATATTATGATCTTTGTATATTATAAATATATACACATACACACACTTCTATTTTTCTATAAAAAGTTCTGAATTCAAAAAATGGATTAGTTTCAAAAAATGAGTTCTAGTTTTTAAAAGGTAAATTATCAAAAAAATAGTTGAACTCTTAGCTTAGTTTCAATTTTAAATTGGATTTTTAATTTTTTTAGTAATCATACCCGACTTATTTTTTAGTTTCAATATTACTGTTTCACTTCATTAGTTTTTGTGTTAAATGTTAATATGGCATGAGCAAAAGCTTATTTATAGAAGCTTAGAAGATGATGTGTTAAAAGAGTGAAAAGAGAATAGACTGTGGGGGGGGGGGGGGGGGGGGGGGGGGGGGGGGGGAAGGGAAAACAAAAAATAAATTACTGCGGGCCATGAAATTAAAAATTGGTAGTGGTTGTATGTAGTTACATGGGGGTTCAATTGTCGAACTTAATGATGGTTGGAGGTTACGTGGACCCTTTTGGCATGCGTGCACCTACGTGTGTGTGGGAGAGAGAGAGAGAGAGAGAGGAGAGGAGAAGACTTTCTCTGGCGTCAACATCTAATCTTCTTTTCCTCCCTCTCTGCCAACTCTCCCTTCCTCACATTCTCTCATGATATGGTTTCTCTAAAATCACATAAACTCTATCAATGGGACTTCTACACTCTAAGATTATCGATGAATAATATACCTTTAGTAATCTCTAAACTATAGTAAGTGCATGCACGTGTATGTGTGTGTGTGTGTGTGTGTGAGAGAGAGAGAGAGAGAGAGAGAGAGAGGTCTTTGATGATTAGACAACTACTAACTGTCAAGTCACCATTTAGTTGATTTTTTCTTAGCGTTAATGTCAACATTTAGTTATTTTGATAGCATAAAACTAAATAAATAGATCCATCTACTAATTATTTTTAGCTAGGTGAACAAGAAGAGCTCATATATCCTACTGTTATCATTATCAACTAAGATCTTGCATGAGTACCGTGGTCACAACCATTATCAACTATGATTTGATATCTCGCATGAATATTGTGGTCCCAATCCCAATCCTCGACTGATCATAGTTGGTTCCAGTGAGATATAGAACTTTGAGCTCTGATTCATCATATTTTTTCCATTTTCATAATCAGAATAAAGCAAGACTGAAATCAACCCAAACATGGCTTGAGAATTTCACAATAATCTCAGATATTTACAAGCAGTGGTGATCTCCCAAATCGTATTTTCATCAATCTGCACCATCATGGGCAAATCAAAGCAAATGAAAAGTTTTGGTTCTTTAATTGGGCACATTGATTGGCCCTTCACTTATTTGTTCCATTATCTGATTAGGGTAATTGTAACAAGAATCTTTCCTTGAGCAATTGCACACTTATGACTTAACTAGTTAAAGCTGTGTTTGGCTCCACCTGCAGTATGCCATATAAAACAAGTACTAGCTAGCATTGATGAACAAATATCCCAGCATCTCCTAACAGAAAAGTGTTGATTGCCAAGCTTATTTTCTGAAGGCCATTGTTTAGTTCATCAAAATTAGAAATCTCTCAAATCAAACAGAAATTAATCTCTTTAGAGGCCATGCAGAGTATGCATGCATCCTTGACATAAAATAATTGAGTTTTAAAGGTACTCCCTTTTCTAGCCATGCACCAATAATTGACTGGGTTTTGACATAAATATAATCTCTCTCTCGCGCGCGCGCGCATGGGGAGAGAGAGAGAGAGAGACAGCCCAATATCAAAGGGTTTTATATATAATTATATAATACTCATTCCACACCCATCTGTTGGAAATAAAAGGCCTGCTAAACTAATAATTAACAGAAATTATATAAACTAATACGTTTGCTATATGATTTCGTTTTTGTTTGTAAAATATTAATTACATTTTATATGAAAATAAGCCCCCCTCCCCCCCCCCCCCCCCCAAAAAAAAAAAAAGAAAAAAAAAAGAAAAAGAAAAAGAGAATAAGACAGGAAAAGGTGTTGTACATATTGGCAAGCAATATCAAGGATTTTGGTGAAAAATCATAGAATCAAATTGGACGTTTCCAACAATGAGACAAAGATGTATTATATCATAGAATCATGAGTCAATTCTAACATATCATTGAATGAGAGGATCGCATGCATTTTATGGGATATATATGAACACTAACTTCAAATTTCTTTTATTTTTTTCGGGAAATCAAATATCATTTTCAATATGTTCAGTTTAAGTTTCTTGGATTTCTCTTTCCCTCGTGACTAGTAATTTCACAGAAAGTGATTGAAAATGTCATTATGAATATTTTATTATATGTTTTTATTTCTTTTTTGTGAATGGCTAAAATGTAGGCCTTTGAGCACAAAATTACACCATGAGAGGTCTTCATCATATAATCCATCAGAGAAGAGAAGGCATGACTAATAAAAAATACAAAAACTTTTCTTTCTTGGCGGATTTCCAATTATGTTCTAATTTTCTTCCATGGTTCGTACGCGCGCATGATTAATCGGCCTCTTGTTTCAATCTGTAGAGTCCACCAGTTACAAGTCAATTGGGCGGTTGATTTGGGTCACTGTCCCAAAATTTCAACACTTCGGCCTTCAGATAATTGAACTGTGACTTAATGCACAGAAGTGGGCTGTGGGGTGTGGGCTGAGTCTCTCAATACTCTTTGCTTTTGCTACCTCCATATATAATTAATTAATTAAATTCTTCCAAGTATGAAACGAAGTGAAGTTTGCAGCTTGTCCTTTGCAGCCTCCATTTCTGCAGTCTGGTTGTGACGGTGACCCACCTTTCATCTTCAAGGGCAGATCTTTGGGAATTAACTGCCCGAATTCTTAGGACTGCTTATGTATATATGTCGTGAAACATGTGACAAAATATATATCCATGCATATCTTGTTTGATATTAACGGCTCTTAATTTGTGTTTCTGCATGCTCTTTTAGGGTTATCAATGGAAGTAATTTAAGCCATCTGTATGTGTATAATTAATTGTTTGAATCAGAGGAACACAATAAAGAATGTTTTCATTGTGTTTTTTATATCTCTAGATTAATTGGATATGGATGAATACGGACACAAACAACACCCAAAATCAAGATGGTCTACATGTATCAATTAAATTATAATCACGCCAATCAAAGTACAATTATGCTAATCACACTAACAATAATAAGGCTTTAGAGCCAAAGAAAAATAAAAAGAAAGATGAAATGACGCACTTTTACTTTTCATCAGTTTTGGTGAAAACTTGACTTAATGCTAATCACGGTTGTGCTAATAACCAATCGATATGGTGAAAAAATTGATTCATGTCTGATCGGTTCTTCTGCCATTGAGTTTTCTTCCATTAATCTTCCTGCTGCCTGATCATGTACACTAGCCCTAATAACGCACTATCTAATGTAGGCTATGTTGCATGGAAACACCTCATAGGTATCCGTTTCTCCCGTTTTCGAAACGTTTCGAAACATGTTTTTATTTCCCGTTTCGATCCTATTTATACTTATTTTTTTAGAAAAACATCCGTTTCCACATTTTCGTTTCCGTTTCCATGCAAGATAGAATGCAGGTGGATACAAGCAAGAGTATTGAGAGCATTGAGCTTACAACCCTAGGCAATGATGCACAAATCTCTCAACATCGATAGTTGTGGGCTGAATCTCTCAATACTCTTTGCACAGTGGGATCCAGACAAGCTCTCAGTGATTTTGGGAAGATTATTCATAATTATAACGTCTATTGTTACTCTATTTTTTCGATTTCAATTGGCCTTCTATGTCTAGGGTTTCTTTGCACGGTGGATAACCCTTATCTCTAGCTTTGTTTCACTTTTCTTCATTAAGGAGTCATTGAAGCCTCTTTATGCTTCTAGGCATAGTTTGTTGCTTTTGTTGACGATGAATGTTTTAGTGTTTCGAGATTAATTTCATCTTTTGAGGTTGTGCTAGGTCTTTTTGACTTCTGATGTATAGTGGTTGGCTTTAGTTTAGTAGTGTGTTGTTTATAGTCAAATACTACTCATTTGCTCTGGGAGTCCCTTTGCCCAAAGCTATAGCCTCAGTGTAGTTCACTCTGCCTGAGCTTTGCAATGTGTGTGTGTGTGTTTATATAAATTTCATAAAAAAATTTTATACAGACAAATATAATATATACTAATTTAATTTTATATGAACCATCTCTCTCTCTCTCTCTCTCTCTCTAGGGTTTCTTCCTAGAGATTTGGGCATCATTGCCTAGGGTTCTAAGCTCCGATTGGCTTGGCCTTCACTTGGTTCTCTTTTCCCATTCGATCTTTCTCATCATCTCCTCTCTCTGTCGACCCCATTTGACCTCCCCATTTCATTTCCCCCACAAAAGCTTCATCTTCACTCTTTTGTTTTTTTCCTTTGTTCTTGTTTTCTTTCCTTCACCTCCTCCTCGAGCATAGGCTCTCTCTCTTTCTCAACAGGTGAGACACTGCAAGTTGATATGCTACCACCATATATAGGGCTTTGAGTGATGGCTTGTCTATGGGATCTTAGAGATCTTGTTAGTTTTGGACATGAAAAAGTTGCTATAGCCCTATTTCAAAGACAATATTGGTCTAAGATTTGTTGGTGCCATTTGGGGTGCACTGAATCTCAATCTTTGCTTGGTTGTTTGATCCAATGCTCTCTCTTGCTTTTTGCCTATCATGGATTTTTGATGTATTGTCTCCGATCGATGAGTCTTATAGGGTTAGGCATTTAGATTTCTTAATTATTTGTTTGTGTTTTAGTTTGGTTTTTGCACCTTTTCTTTGTGTTGTATTGTTGGTTTCTCTTGGTTGTTTGGTTGGCTTCTAGATCTAGGTCTATGGTTCAGCCATGTTTAGCTTTTTGGAGTATTGAGCCTTATGCCTTGTTTGCCTTTAATAATTATATTTGATTTTAATTATTTGCATGTAAAAGACAAAATTTGTACAGTAAATCACATTGCACATGCTTTGCCATTATGGCTCTTACATTCAACTTTAGAGAGGTAAGGTTCTTCAATTGTAATGGCACTATGAATGTGACTATCAGTAGGTGCCATTGCTACTGGGCGTTCGATTTGGGCCTATTTGGTCTTAGAGCACGAGTTTGAAGGCATGGGGATTTATAATAATGTCAAGCATGTCTACAATAATGTGGAAAGCAACTTAATTTGACTAATTACATATTTATGTAATTTCATTTATCAAAGTGATAAAAAAAATGTATTTTCGCTATCATCTAATATAAAATCTTGTGACGATAATCCTGATATGATAATTCTTGCCAAAAAAAAAAAAAAAACATATTTGAGCATATGGATGATGACATTACACAAGGATTCGATCCATTTCAATTCAATATATACGTGTTTGGTTGGTGATTTAGGAGGTAAAATTATTGTTGAAAGACAGCATTTAACTGGAAGGTAACAGTAAGGTTAGAAGAGAAGTTTTGTATGAACTGTACTGAACGTCCAGTTTTAAGTATGTATAGACAGGTCATGCTATTTGCATCTCATTTATGTATATCTTGGGCTATACAATACACATAAATGACATAATACCCTTCGCCTCACTACGCCTCACCGCCTTAGGTGAGGGTATTTTAGACATTAGTATATCATTGTGTAGTTCAAGATGTACACAATGATGTACTAATAATATTTTTCGTGTATAGACTATATAATTCAAATTTACTCAGAGGGTACATCAGGGAGGAAGGTCACGCTCCCCTGAAAATTAGTTAGGCAAATCTCATACGCTCAAAGTGAATAATATATATATATATACATACATACATACACGCGATATGCCTTGGCTTGGCGGTGGGGGAATTAAAGCCACAAATTTTTATAGTTTCCCACGTTTTTAGGACTATTTAGTCCTCGTACGTACCTCATTATCAAAAGCATGCTAGCTAGCTAGACATAAATTCGTTGGATATTTCTATATATGTTGTTTTGTGGTTCGATATGATGTTTTTGGATAGATTGATGATTGTCATCTTCCTCAATCCTCATGCTGCTGCTACAAACAATCTAATTATTATTATTATTATTATTATTATTATTATTGTCACTGTCTCGACCCTCTCTTCCTTCCTTCTCCATGAAACAACAGAAAAGACCAAATCCATAATGGTGACACCCAGTTTTGATTGTTTGGCTGGAAGGTTCTTCTATGTGCTTTCTAGCTTGCTAGCTAGCTAGCTAGAATATTTAACTTATATATATCATCAAAATATTATCTGCAACTGTTTAACTATCAGGATTAGTACGTAGCAACCATATATGTATTATTACTAATATATATATATATAATTAAATAGTATTATCTGTTTGTTATTTTTGTTACTGCATTATTAAACCATATATTATTAATCACTGCAGCTCATTGACAAACTTTAGCATGAAATATTGCAAGAAATTAAGCTCAACACTATATAATTAATGCTACCCAGAATATGAACAGTAATATATACACGACCTATATGATTTCATTTCATTAATATATTTATAATATGATTCAACTGTAGCGATGGCTGCCGGGGGATACGCGCACATACATATATGGGGTTGGTGAAGTCAAAAGGGCAATATATATATATAGATATGCTAGAGATTGGGGTGGCTGTACGTATGGCAGCTGTTAAATTAAAGGTGGAAGAGAAAGAGAAAGACTGAAAGAGATGTCAAATGATTAATCAAAATGCTCATAAGTAGTAGTCGGTGGTCTTTCTCTCAAATTTTCTAACCCAAGATATATGTATCTGTTGGATTACATTGAAGTAAAAATCACTATCTTAATTTATCTTTTTTTTCCCTTCTTTAATGGAGTTTTGGTTTTTAAAGTAAAATAATGAATTTATTTGATTGAAAACGTCATCGTCAAGCCGTATGAACTTATAAAAAAGAAACAGTTAGAGAGCGTGGAGGGTTCTCGCGTAAACATTTCGATATTTAAGTCAAACACTGAGATAATGAAGACTATATTGAATCTAGTATTAGAGACATACATTTTCAGAAATAAGTGTTTATTTATTTATAAAGGCATATAGAGTAATTTCAATTAATTCGAGATTATGATTATTGTAAATTATACTTATCTTAATTTTTTATAATCTTGTTAGAATTATGATTCTTATATATAATGTTTACCATGATTTTTTCTAATCTGGTTGAGATCAAGATTCTAATATTTTTGGAACCCATTAGGATTAGGTTTCTTATGGATGATATTTAGTTCAATATTTCAAAATTCTTTTAGAATTAATATTTTTATAGATAATTATTTATTTTATTTTTTAGAATATTTAGAGGGATTTTTGAATGCTAGAATTATTTAGTTTGTGCATTTGTGTGGAATCCCTGACGTACGAAAATTTACAACTTTTAAGCCCAAAAAGTTATTTTAGGCTCTTTAGACTTTTTTTTCTTGTCTTTTAATGGACTTTTGCCTATAACACAATAAATGATAAGTTACTGAATTTTAATATCTTTATACCCAACATTCAACTTTATAATGAATTTTGTTTAGTTTCAATTTTATCACAAACATTTAATTTTTATTATATAATTTTTTTTGTCTTTAATTTTAATTTTATAGAAGGTTAATTGGCCAAAACCTCCTATGATTTGGGTTATTAGCATGAAGACCCCATATGTTTTGAAAATGACTTGAGAAATTTCTATAATTTATTTTTTGCTTGAACAACCCCTTTATTTCAAATGCTTTTAATTCAACTTTAATTAACATAAATAAAAATAGCTAAACATTAATTAAGTTAAATAAATATTCTTATAAAAAATTATCATCGAGCCCAAAAAACCCATTGTTTGTTCCATTGCTAGAAATAATAGTTTTTGAGAAGTTCCAAAACCTATCTCTAACTTTGCAAGAAACATGCCAACATCATCTCCAATTCGGAGCAACTTCGGAGATGAGGCTTTCTTCATTTAGTTGCATTTGCCATGATGATAAATGTTGGAATCGATCACAAAAACTCCACCTATAAAAAAAGATGGGGTTGGTTCTCTTAGTATAACATTTGATGCTCAAGTTAGTAGAATATATGAGTAATAAATGCAAAGCAAAGTGAATTGGGATGCTTGAAATTATCTTCGAGACTCCTAGGCTCAATTATCTTGAATTAGAGGCGAATCAGTCAGGTCAAATATATTAGGCACAAACTCTTTAAGGACGAAGTGAGAATACTCGAAGTTATCTCCAAGGTTCCAAGGCTTGAATTGGGTTGGAGGCAAATTTGTTGGGTGAGATAGAGATGCCACTAAGCTCGAATTTTTCAGAGGTGAAGTGAGCTCGATACTCGAGTTACTTTTAAGAGACCTAGGCTTAGATATCTCAAGTTATGCCAATATGATCTAAGATTGGTTGGCAAGATGAGAAAGCTTATAGAATCTAACTCTTAGATTCTAATTCGGAGAACACACATCATCTCCCTATGGCTCATCAATAAGGACACGTGGCATGATGAGATTGGTTGTTTTACAAGAATAACTTAATGATTTCACTTTTTTGAGTATTCCCTGGTCATCAATATTAGATTTGGGATATCTCAATGTTGGGATATCTGAACATTGTCTACCTTATCAACGTGAAGCTAATTCTTTCCTCATTGGAGATGAACATTGAACACCAATTAGCTTTTTATTTTTGATGAGATGTCTTCGCAATGGACTGTGTAATGCATAAGGGCTCTCATCCCATCTTGGTTGAAGTTGGGGACAAACCAAGTTCCAAAACCCATATTATATAGTGATAGGTTGTAGAACTTAGAGAGTGAAAGAGAGAAGAAGAATAAGAAGAAGATTGAGGAGCAAAGACCTAAAATGATGGTTTTTCTAAGTATAAGAAGAAGCAAAGATAAGAAAAAAATGGTATTTTCTAATTGGAACTCATCATTGAATGAGTTCTAGTTGATGATAACTTTTTTTTGTTATTTTTATTTTTATTTAGTTAAATTCAACATGATTAACATTTATTACATTAAATCATCCTTAATTAGACTTTCAATAAAGACCTTTGTAGGAAGGGGCTTATTTGAGCAAAAGATAAATCATAAGGACCTTTAGAACTATTTTTAAAGCACATGGGATCACAGTGCAAATAGTTTGGACCACAAAGAGCTTTGAGGCAAATTAACCTTTTGTAAAATTAAAACTAAAGTTACAATGTTTAGCACTCGGGATCGAAACCTAGGGCCACCAAGTTCTTGATTTACTCCTTTACCAAGCTGTGAGGCCGGTGTGGTGGGAGCGCCCGTGATGGAGCGTTATCTAAAAAAAAAAAAAAACTAAAGCTACATTTGAAAAAAAATTAAAAGTTCATTATAAAATTGAAATTAAATACAATATTTTGTATACTATTGAAAAATTAAAAGTTTGTTACAAAATTAAAATAAATATAAAAAATCTAATATTTTTTTTTTTGATAATTTACCCTTTTTCAAAAAAAATCTTTGTAATTTTTCTTTTTATATATGAATAATTTTATTTTAAAAATTTTAGAGGGTATGAAAGATAAATTCAACTATTAAACTAGTATAATTTTTTTCTCACATAAAATTTTAAATTGTATAGTGCTAAATTTTGTTTATTAGTTAGTTTTGTTTTTGTCTGACTAACCTGTTATTTTGTTGCTTGTGGTTTCGGAGCTCAGGTTAAAAAAAAAATAAGATTACAAATAATATATAAAAGGTCTAAAAGATATAGAGAAATGTAAATATTATAACATGTTCTCTTAAACTCAAGAAGTTGAGTGTCTTTGGCTAGTTGGAAAGGAAGCAGAGAGAACGAGAGTCAGATGTGAATAGGAATGAAATTATTCTCAAATGAGTTTGCGTAGAATTGACTCTTAAAAGGTAGTTCAGAGGAGGAAGGTGTGCAAACTACACATAAATAATATAACAATTCAATAATTTGGTGATATGAGACAAATGCAACTTCAACACTTTCTTTCACGCGTGATGTGTAAATATATATGGATAAAGTTCAAACCTAATACTGTAAATAAAAACTTGCTCTGATACTATATTAAATGAGTTTGGAGAGAATTTACTCCTAAAAGATTACTCAAATACTATAAGAAAAATCAATTTTAGTGATCGAAAAATTCATCACTAAAAACATAAAATCCGTCACTAAATTTTTAGTGAATGGTTTAGTGACATGGTAATAAACCGTCGTAAAAAGGGCGTCACAAAATTTTAGTGACAGAATGAGACGATTCCGTCGTAGATCTGCAACGGGGTATCACACCTCATCACAGATCTGTGACACGTACTTAACCGTCGCAGATATTTTTAAATAAAAAAATAACAAATAAAATATTAAAATTAATTTTGAAATAAAATAATATAAAAAATATTAAAATTAATGTTATTATTTTAAATCAATAATATATTTTTATGAAATTAAATTATGTTTTTAATTTTTAAATTTATAAAATTAAAATTCATATTAAAATGTTTTTAAAAATTAATATTTATTAAAATTAAATAAATTTTCTTTTATAATAATAAAAAATATAAATAAAATTTTAAGATAAAAAAATTTAAAATAACAAGAATTTTTTAAAAAAATAAATAAAATATTAAAAAATAACATTAGAAAGAAAATATTAATATTATCAACGCTTACATTAAAAATAAAACAAAATTAACATTAAAAAGAAAATTAACATTAATAAATAATGAAAATTTCATTTGAAAAATCTCAAATGAAAATTTAATATTGTCAATGTTTATAACATTCAATTACAATCAATCATCATTATTATTTTCATTTATATCTTCCTCATCGTCACCCTCGTCTTGATCGGCTATCGAGTCAGATCCATTTGGAATAGTCGATTGTCCAGCATCTGCAATAGATTGTTTTGTCAATCATTGTATTACTGTATTCATTTCTGACTGCCACGCCGTCATTTGTTCTTGCCACTGTCATAATTGATGATTCTTAGCCCGGGATTCAAGGAACTCATCATTTAATTAGGTGACTCTGAGTCTCATTTGTTCAAACTCTTGTGACATATTTGAAGATGATTGGTTGGAACGATTGACAGGTAGTTGGATATAACAGATTAGCTTAGGAGCCCTAGCCCGTATATTTGACCATTTTTATTCCAATCACTGACAACTTGATAGAAAATGTTGTGTCATTAATTGTAGGCGACGAGGACTCTTCGATACTTATGATGATGAAGATGCCTCCGCACTCAATCTGTCATATTTTTTCTATAAAATTAAAATATTCGTGTAAATTAAGAAACTATTTTAAAATAAAAAAATTAATTCAATTTATAAAATACACTTACAGTGACGCCCTTAGATCTGTCATTGACCCACACTTCTTGTCCTTGATAATTTGACCTCGTGTGGGTTCTCTTGAAGAATTCAAACTCATTGAGCTCACGATTCAATTCAACTACCTACATAAGAAATTAATAAATAATATAGTAAAATTGATAAAACTAAACTTATTATATAATTTAAGTAAATTAGAAAAATATAACTTAGCATAAGTAATTACCAACCTTCTTTGAGTCAACGAGAATGGAATGAACCCACCAGTATGGACTGAGCCACTAGTCTTGGAAGCACGATTTTTTATTTTTATTTTGTGTGGTAATTTTTTTATTATTTTTTTCTGTCCACTTTTCATCAAGTGCCTTACACACGTCAAGATCCATCCACGTTGCCTAGTCTTCCCCACTTTTGATTCGATGCATATTGCTCCTAAAACTTCGTCTACCCAACTTGTAAGGCCCCGTTTCGGCATAAGGTTGCCATGTAATTTAAGCAATGTTTAAATATCGAAAAATTTGTTTGATAATAGTTATAAGTACCGAATCAACTGCAAGGAGTGCCCTGGAGCTGAGATGTCAAAGAAAAATGATATAGCAGTGATGAGTATTCCGAGATAGGATTTATAGTATCGAAAGAAATCAGATCAAGAACGATTTTCGGTACAGCTAAAATGCAGCTGCCAATTAGGTTACAAAATCGAATTGTCGTAGGGGACCGCCGAAAAATTAACAGAACCCTAAGGGGCTCCGATTTTGTACAAGGAACAACCATTCAGTGGTTTCGGGATGAAACAATGGCCCGGTGAGGACACCAAGGCGAAATCGTCATTATTGAGTAATCTTGGATTATTAATTTTACGTTTTCGGTATTGTAATACAAATTAATTTGGAGATTAAGGGCATAGTTGTCACTACAAGAAAAACAGTAGACGGATTTTTTGAGATGGATTTTTTAGTCTCAAATTAGAGACTGATTTGTTTGAGACGGATTTAGAGACGGGAAAAAATCTATTTCTAATTTGAGACCGATTTAGAGATAAAAAATAATCCTTCTTTAATTTGAGACGGATTTAGAGACCAAAGCTAATCCCTCTCAAATTGAGATGGATTTAGAGACGAAAAAAAATTCGTCTCTAATTTGAGAAGAAAAAATTTATGTCTCTAAATTCGTCTCAAATTTAAGATGGATTTCGAGATGAAAATTAATTCATCTCAAATTAGAGACGAATTTATTTCCATCTCTAAATCCGTCTTAATTTGAGATGAAATTTTTTTCGTCTCAAATTAGAGACGGAATTTTTTTATCTCAAAATTTTTCTCAATTTAAGACGGATGTAGGAACGGATTTTTTCCATTTCTAACTCCGTCTCAATTTAAGAGGAATTTTGGAGACGTAAATTAATCATTCTCAATTTGTGACAGATATTTTTTCGTCTCAAAATCCTTCTCAAATTATAAAATATAAAATTAATTTATAAAATATAAAATATTAATTTATAAAATATAAAATTTTTATTTATAGATATAGAACTTAAATTCTAAACATATAAATTAATATATTTTATGTGCATAAAATATAAAATAAATTATATATACATGTAAACTAATATATATATAAATTTATAAATTATCAAAAAATTTATTCATTCAATAATAAAAAAATAAATTTAGCCATGGAAAATTTTTAGAAAATGTATTAAAAAATTAAAAATATATATATTAACTCTTCTTTTTATTTTTTAATCAATTAATTTATTCCATTATTTTTTATTTTATTATTAAAATTTTAATTTATTTTTTTAAACAATTACCCACACAATTGGTAATAAACAACCACTATAAATGTTATATAATAATTAACTATAAGATCGAGGCTAATGAATTTTGTAATATTTTTTTCCCATTACAATAATAAAATATGAATAAAACTGTCAATATTGATTGGAAATGTTGAAAAATAATAAAATAATATTTATTTTTTGATAATTTTAAATTTTAATTAAAAATATTATGTTTAAAATTTTTAATAAAATAATATTTTAATTTTTATTAAAAAAATTTAAAATTAAAAAAAATTAAAATAACATTAATATTTCGATCCCAGCTAAGCTATATACAACTAGGGTGAACAAATAAATAAAACAATGATTGCAAAATTTATTTATTTCAAAATTTTTAAAAATATATTTATTTCAATTTAACTAGAATGACAACAAAACAATGATTGCAGCTAGTGGAGATGAATATTGAATGGGGTCGTCCATGGTGATTAATTAGAATATTTTGTCATTAGGGGTGTATAATATTTTGTCATAATATTTAATTATATAAGATGTAATTACAAAATTTGTTTATTTAGTAATAAAAAATATATATTAACTCTTCTTTTTATTTTTTAATTAATTAATTTAATCAATATTTATTATTTATTTATATTTATTATTTATATATAAAAAATATATATTTATTATTTATTTATTTAAGTTAAAGATTATATATTATTTTCTTTAATATCCGAACAACTTTTCAGATTTTTCCTCGGCACGTCTCCAAACAGCTTTCTGGAATTTGCTGCGTAAGTTTAGATGATGTCGCGAAATTGCTGCGTATAACCAGATGCTCTACTTTTAATTGTCTCTCTCTCTCTCTCCCTCTCGATCTATCACTCGTGTAACTTCATCTCCAGCGTCTCTTAGGCTCGCTCCAACCCTCTCTCTATCTCTCCGATCTATAAAGAGGTAAGTCGCGGAATTTTTATCCTTTCTCATTTTCTTTAAAAACAACTAGAAGATCATGTCAAGAATCGATTTTCCATGCGATGCTTGCAAGTATTTGAGAAGAAGATGTATCAAATGGTGTATTTTTGCCCCTTATTTCTGTAATGAAGTAGGAAATACTGATTTTGAAGTTATCCACAAAGTTTTTGGTTCCAAAAATGCCTTCAATCTCCTGAGCCATCTTCTGGTAAAAGACCCTAATGAGGTTGTTGCTACAATGATATATGAGGCTCAAGCTAGGATTCAAGATCCGATTTACGGCTGTGTATCTGAAATTCTTATGCTCTAACAGCAGGTATGATAAACCCTAAATCCTTAATCTTTTTGAGTTCTGGACTTAATTTGCTAATTATGAGTGATTATTTTTTTTTAGGTTATCAATCTACAAATTTATCGAGTATTTTTGAAGGAGTTTGTAGACTCTTATGCAAACATTCAATATGTTCAAAATCAAATTCCCCCAGAAACCAATCCTATTCCAGAACTGTATCCAAGCATCGCCGGAGATATTGATGAACTTGGACCAGTTGTGTTCGGTAGACATCAGCATTGAGCATTATGAAGGTAAATTAGATTTGAGAATTATATAATGATATTATACCCCTTGAATATTCTATGATTTCTTTCTCAAATGATATGTAATATTGGATCTATGGTCAGAATGATTAGCGAGTACATATCTTACGAATGTGTTGCAATTTAATTATTTTGAGAGATAGTTGATATTAGGCATTTTTCTATCCTAGTTGATATTAAGTATCTTGAAGGAGAGAAGATATTAAACAATCTAAAAAATAATTTATCAATTGAATATATATAAATAATATAATATAATATATTTACTTTTGTTGTTTACAAGTTTTGCCTCGTTAATTTGAAATATAATAATTTAAATTATTCTATTATCACATTTTAAATGATTACAATAAGTTATTATTTAAATTATTTAATAAATATCATAATTTAAATTATATATGTTAAGGCCTCTTTTGATATATATATATATATGTGTGTAGAATCATCCTCACTTAGTGAGACAAAAAAATAATAAAAAGAATCATCCTCACTTATTTTCAATATTTCTAATTAATATTATTATATATTATATATTATATATATGTATAGAGACAAATGTTTTGAAATTACTTTTTATATTATTATTTTTTATTTTTTTATTATGGAGGATTGCACAATCACTTGGCCCCATCCACTCATTCCATTTTGGGCATGGCATTGGATGCTCCAACATCAAGTGTACGTTTACATCTTACTAGGTATAAAAATAATAATATAATAAAATAATAATTAGACTTTATCAAAAGAAGACAAAGACACTACAATAAAATCATAACTAAAAAATAATAATATAATAATTATCTTTTTATTTTTTATTTAATAACTAAATATTAAAAAAAATAAAAATACAAATCTGAAATACCTCATCCCCCAAATTCTCATTCCCGCCTCTTTGCTCGTAATGATGACCAAAATCATCATTACTCTCATTGATTATCATTATTTTTTATTTTTCTTATTCTTTTTATCTTCATTTTTTTTCTTCTTATAACATTGGGTTGCCTTCTACCTCAATTTCTCTTTCTCTTCTTGGATTCACCCTTTTTGCTCTCTCTCTCTCTCTGCCTTCATTCTTTTCTTCTTATAACATTGGGTTGACTTCTACCTCCATCTCTCTTTCTCTTGGTGGATTCACCCTTGTTGCTCTCTCTTTCTCTCTCGCCCATCCATCGTTGCCTCCATTTCCAGCTTTGCTGACCGACTTATGTACTCTTTTTTTTATTTGTAATTTCATTTGTTCCATAAATTTATTTGATCTTTTGACGAAAACTAGGCATAACTTAGAGACTATCTTAGGAATTTTTCTAATCTTAATTACAAGTGTTCTTATTCATCAGTTAATTATTTATGTGGTGACTACATATTTATAATATGTCAGTGCTCTCTCCATGCTCCCCTTAATTTAGAACCAAATAAGTATCGGAACCAAAAACTCTAAACTTGAGAATTAATTAGTAGTCTTTTGTTTCCTTTTTCTAAATATATACATTAAAAGTAAGGCAGCCTAATTCGCAATTTTAGAATCAAAGATATTTGTGGTTGCAAATAAAGGCTAATTAACCAAAACCAAAATAAGTATTTAAGAGAAATAAAAAAATTCCAAACCACGGCCAACATTAATTGCTTGATGGAGATTAATTTTGTAGCAAAAAGTGGTTTTACATATAAAATCTCATTTCATCAATAAATTAAAGGAACCAAATAAAGAATACGATTTTATGTTATGTAATTTGTAACTAGAATTGATGAAAGAAAAAAGAAAAAAAGAATGCATCCTTGAGTAATTAAACAATGGCCTGGCAATGAAACCTAGATCCAGCCCTTAAAGCATGGAACCATAATTGGCACACTGGCACTTGGCACAGTGTTTGTGTATGTATATGTATACATATAAATATATATAATTGGCACAATGGCACTTGGGGCCAACCATATGAGTTTTCCATCATACACGTCACTGTCTAACTATTATTTTTTACATCTTTATTTCATTGTTCTTGTTTTAAAAATTGATTGCAAAAAATTATATTTCTTTTATGCTTAAAAATAACAATTTTTAATCCATAAAAGAATACGATTTTAGGAACACAACCCCTCGCAACCAGCTATTGACGAGAGATCAATATGGTTGGAGGTTGCGGGCGGCAAGAAAAAGGGTCGCGTCTATGGGATGGGGTCAGAAGTGTATGTCATCCCTAGTTCCTATTACCTACCATCGCCACCGTCATCGAGCTCATTGGCAGAGCAGATTCAAGAAACTGTTAGGACAGCTATTGAACCTTTTTATGATCGTCTGTCAGCTCTTGAAGGTAGGTTGCCTCCTCTGCTACTGTCTTTATCATCACCGCCCCCGGATCCTTCGGATTATTAAAAAGATCCATTATTTGTATAGATGATAGAATTTATTATGTATTTTTACTATTTATGGACGTGTTATTAGTATGATGATAGATTTTATGATGTATTTTGTGTATTACTCTATAGATTTATTGTATGGTATGGATAAATTTTTTTAGTTCGTATATGTGTGTATCACGTTGAATTTTAAATTTTTTTAAAAGAAAATTAAATTATTATTTTTTAATTATATTTAAATTTGAGCCAGATTTAGAGATCGAAAAATCAATCTCAAAATCCTTCTTAAAAATCGACAGAATGGAAAAATTCGTCTCAAATTTGAGAGGGATTTTTTTGTCTCTAAATTCCAGATAGATTTAGAGATGAAAAAATTCCTCTCAAATTTGAGACGAAAAAATCAATCTCACAACCCCTCTCAAAATCGAGACAAATTTCGAGAGAAAAAAATTCATCTCAAATTTGAGACAAAACAAATCCGTCTTAAATTTGAGATGAAAAATTTGTCTAAAAATTCCTCTCAAATTTGAGACGAAAAAATCAATCTCACAACCCCTCTCAAAATCGAGACAGATTTCGAGAGAAAAAAATTCATCTCAAATTTGAGACAAAACAAATCCGTCTTAAATTTGAGATGAAAAATTTGTCTAAAAATTCCTCTCAAATTTGAGACGAAAAATCCGTCTCAAATTTGAGATGGAAAATCCGTCTCAAATTTGAGACGAAAAAATCCATCTCTAAATCCGTGTCAAATTTGAGATGGAAAATCCGTCTCAATTTCCCTCTCAAATTTTAGATGGATTTCGAGACAAAAAAATTCGTCTTAAATTTTAGACGGAAAAAATGTGTCTCTAAATCCGTCTTAAATTTGAGATGGAAATGGTAGTCTCAAAATCCTTTTCAAATTTGAGACGAAAAAATCCGTCTCAAAATTCGTCTCAAATTAGTCTCAAAATCCGTCTCAAATTTTGTGACGAGCATTTTTGCGATGGACCAAAATCCGTCTCAAACCAAAAATCCATCTCAAAATCCATTTCTAAACAGCTGTTTTCTTGTAGTGTGTAATTAAAGAATTGCTCAAGTGAAACAGAGAAAAAATTAGAGTTTAACTGTGTAATTTTTCTATTATTGATGTAGTATATAATGTTATATATATGTATATATATGGTTGTGCGCGTGTGTGTGTGAGGCCATCTTCTTGACTGAGATTTTGCTGCAAATTGGAAGAGAATGGTAGCGAGATTTGAGGGAATAGCAGTAAGATTTGTGGAGATTTTCTATTAAATGATGTGCGTGGTGGGAAAGCATACAATAGTGATATATATATATGTATATAAATGTATACAGATGAAGTGGTGGCCAAGGCACTGGGTCTATAAATTAGGATGCATTTTGGTCGATTGAGAGTAGCAAGCAAGTGGGAGATCGAGAAAGAGAGAGGGAGAGAAAGATCGTGAGGGAGAGGTCGGCTGAGGTAGTGGCACGTGGTGGTGGCGGAGCAAACCGCCACATCAGCAGCAAGCGGCCATAGCCTCAAGCTCCCAAGGTTGTAGGCGGCCATGGCCGCACGAGTAGCAAGCTGGGGGGAGCTGGGGCAGCCGCAAGGAGGCAGGTGGTGGCCTTGGCAGTGGCCCAGCAAGGTCGGTGGTGACGAACGAAGGTCCAAGAAGCGGCAAAGCCGCGAGCTTGTGACCGGGTGCGTGGCAGGGGAGGCAGCCGCGGGAGTGGTGCAGCTTGGCGGTGGTTCACGAGAGGTCGGGAGGCCGCGGCGGGGCTGGTAGCGGTTCGTGGTGACGACGGCTGGCGTGCACTGTGCTCGCGGGAGTTGCATGCGGTTGCAGGGGAGGAAGAAGAAGAAGAGAGGAAGAAAAAGGAGAAAAGAAGAAAAAAGAAAAAAAGGAAAAAAATATGGGAAAAAATATCAAAAAAATCCCTGAAAAATAGGAAATTATGTTTTGGTAATATCTCGGAGATTTTGGCTAGAAAAATGGTTAGGGCATGTGTTTCAAGGATATGACACGCATATCAAGAAAGCTAGAGATGCTAAGTTAAGGTAAGTAAAATTCCTTAAAAAATTTTAGAAATTTAGAAATATTATTTTATGAATTTTCATAGTGAAATATTTGAGAAATATTTAGTTTGGATTTATTGAGGAAAAATAGGAAGAAATAGAGAGAAAAGTAAGGAAAATGCAAGAAATTATGGAAAATAGTTTTTAATACTTATTTAAATAAATGTGGTGATTAAGATGCTTTGAGGCTTAAAGTTGAAGTGACTTGTGTGAATTTTGAGATCGGCATGCAAATCGAGGTGATGCACGTATTTTGAGGCAAAGCACGAATAATTGAGGTAGCTCGATAAGCTTGAGAAGGTAAGTGGTACTTTTCAACTAGATTTAGTTTTATGAAAAATGATTGGTTGTAGGTGATTTATGTTTCAAACTTCGATCTTCGGGGATGTTTTCATCATATTGACATGCTTTGATATGTATCCATCACGTAGACTGCATACATGACATGCTATGAAATGCATATGTACACGTTGATATCATTGATCACGCGCATTGTGGCCGTAAGGAGTACGAACTAGCACCGCTGCTTTATCAAGGGTGCCCTCATACACCCCGGCTTCGAAAGAGGTGGTCGCAAAAATGGTGAGTAGCATGAAGGGTGCAGTTGATCCTTACGATGAGTAAGACATTACATTCATACACAGAATATGTTTTATGTACCCTTACTTAGATGATTCATCAATTAATTTGGGCTTTGCCCTTGGAATATTCAAACGTTCCAGATGGAGATTGTAGTAGATACAAGGATGAATGAGGCATGAAATAGCACTTAGCAGAGTGCATGATAAATGAAATATGTATATTATGTAGCCCATGTATTTAAGTTTTACTACTTTGAATTCTGGACGTTTTGAAAGCATGAGGATGTATAACCCTATTAAGGTTAGTGTTAGTTGAGAACTTATGTTTTGTATTAAGTTATGTTGATGAATGATGATTTAATGATCAATGTTAAGATATCAGGTTTGATCCTTGCTTCCGCATTTGATGTGTATAATAATTTTCTTATGAGAAAAATGATTGAAAATTCTGAGACGAATTCGAGGAATGATGTGATTTAGTTTTAGTGTTTGAAAGAAAAATTTATTGTCCTAGAATTGTTCCAAGTTATAATGCGCCCAAGAAAAGTGGGGCGTTACACAACTTATTCCATATGAGCTATATGCGATCATTCTTCTCGGGTTGCCAAAAATACGTCTTCTACATTAAGTTAAGAAACATATATATATTTAAGAATTTAAATACAAACTTGTACTAATAAAGAATTATAATTTGACTTACGCTAAATTCTTCAAGCCACATCCTCCGTATTATTTATGGCACCTCATCTCAATGAATCCACGGTTTAGTGTATTGTGCCCTCCAAATCTTTGTTAGTTTGCCTGGTGGGCCACTTTCAGGGATAAAACTGTCCAACACACGGGATATATATTAATTTGAATGTAGAATAATTGCAAGTAATAAATTCAAAATAATAAATACGATACTCACTGATTACGCTGTTTATCGCAAGATAAGCGTTTTTGACCATCTCCTCGGCTAGTGCCAACCAGTTCAGTTGGAATGGGCTCAGAGTGTTGTGCAGAAGTAGACAATGAATTGAGTCCTTGCGGTGTTAACATGAATGTGTATGGGGAAGATCTGTCTGGCATATAAAAAGTTCCCCCAACATATTAGCCACTAGGTGGTACAACATCTTGTAGGTAGGAAGCGAGTGGAACACCATAATAACCCCATGACATCGTGGTTCTAGGATATGGAAACTGATGAGGCATGGGAGCAAAATGTTGTGGGGGTGGTGATTAGAGATTGAATTGTGTGGAAGGGATAACATGTGTGGAGTTGGGGGAAGAATATTGCGAACTAGAATTGGCATCTGGTGAAGGTGTGGTCCTATAAGATGTTCTACCTTTACCTCTTCCCCTACCAGAAGGTGTTGAATGTTCCGACATTTATTTCCACAATTATATATATATATATGAAAAAAATATATATATAAACATCATGGTCATCATACTAAAAATACACGTATACAAGTTATTGGTATCATATTTTAATTAAAATACAAAGGTTATTAATTAGCATGCACAAAAAAAAAAAAAAAAAAAAACTATCAGTCATCTTCTTCTATATATTCATCAATATCTTCCTGGTCATTATCTTCCTCGTCTTCTTTTGAAACAGACACTTCTTTATCAGTTAGTGAGTTTAATGCGTGCTCGACCGCTTTCGTCGACTAGATCATCATGGAGAGGGCACCCTCATGTTTCTTCTCCTTCTAATAGGCATGCTTCTACATGGAAAGCTAATGTTAGATGTTCGTCGAGCAATGTTCACCCTATTAGGCAAGTTCATTTTGTTTCAAAATATGAAGTTGTGTTGTACCTGATTAAGCTTAACTCGTCGGATGAAAGTATAAAGTTTTAGTAGCTTTCAGATGTGTTTGGTATGGCCAGTCATCGGAGACAAGTAGTTGCCCAACGTTCTCTGGAGTTGGGTAGTGAAATAACAATAACTCTTATTGACAAGCAAATTCGTAGAGACCTTACTTCCTCTTTGCTTCTCATGGAATCGAAAAAGATAGAGCATCTTTTATCCTCTCCAGTTTTGGTATCTCTTATATGATTCATGCTAGTGCCATCGACAACATTCGTGGCTGCTCCTGTGACTGATTCCTTTTTGGTGTCGTCGATGGTGATCGTGGATGCGCATGTGGTTGGTTTCTAGCTCGCTCCTTAGAGTTTTGGACAACATTATTAGCAGCACCATCGACTTCCTTGGAAGCTCTGGCCTCGATGATTGGAAGCTATGCTGGGTGTCGACCGATTTCACCTTCAACTTCAATGCCTTTGCCGCCGAGAATAATGGGCCCCAAGGCATTTCTTCCATTATCATTGATTTGCAAGAAAATGGACCCACCAAAAGTATTCCCACTAAACCTTCCAAATGTTCTTATTAATTCTATTTCTAACGATTCTTCCCATGAAATAGGTCCCATTGGCAAGCCTTTTTCCCCTGGCCATCATGATGTTTTAAATGCAACTCATGATCAAGGGAACCAAAAGTCTAATTTGGGTTCTATTTTTCCAATTGAGCCTTCACATGAATTCAAGGTAGGAGATGGGTTATCAACCTATGTATTTGATCATGAATTCGAGGCAGGAGATGGGTAATGACAGAGAAGGGAGGATTAACATAGCTACCAATTCAGTTGTGAATTAAAAATTGGGAAAGGATCAACCTTGATCTTGGGCCAATGTCATTGAGTCTATGCCTCTCGTATCCCGATAAACTTATAGTACATTCCCCAGAAAATAATTTCCTATGGCATTCCGAGGGTTCATCTTTCCCCTGAAGCGCGTGCGATAGGTGAGGCTTATTGGGAGAACACTCTTGTCGGATATTTCATAGAGAAGAGACTTTAGTTTCCCACTGTTCAAAACTTAGACATGAAGCTCTAGAAAAAAATTGGTCTTGTTGAAGTCCACGCAAATAATTCAAGTTTTTTCCTTTTCCGCTTTAATACTCGTGATCAAATGATGCAGGTTTTTGAAGGAGGCCCATGGCACTTTGCTCAGAGACCTTTATTCTTTTGATGCTGGGAGGCAAGAATGGTTCTTGCCATGGATGCCTATTCATCCATCCTAGTGTGAGTGAAGTTTTTTAATTTGCCTTTAGAGTACTAGTCCTTTCTAGGACTATTAGAACTTGCGAGTTCTTTGGACAAGCCTATTCAAGCTGAAGCTATGATTGAAGAGCACAAGAGGGTTGGTTTTGTTAGAGTCTGTATTGAGGTTCATGTCTCGTCTTCATTTCCTCCATATATTGAATTATACTAGGGCATTGATGTGGTTATAGGTGAATAAAAAATTGCTTATATTCAAGTGGAATATCAATAGGTCCCTAATATGCTTGTCCACAATGTAAAGTTTTTGGCCATCAAGCTAGTACTTGCCCCGAAAGGCTCCAGTTTCACCCCTACTAACTTAGCATGTGTCTTCTCCACCTTAGGCTCAGTCAATCCCCCCCCTCCTTAAGGCTCTTCTTGATCACCCTATGAACCTAATGGTCGCGTTATTCGTACAGAAGGGGTTCACAGAACTCCTTCACAGATGCGATAACTCACAATATATCACGATTTGTTGACCTCTTCTCTCTCTCTCTCTGTCTCATTCTCTCACCGCTCGCCTCGCTCTCTCCTGCAACCTTGCCGCTGCCTCGCCCTCGCCTGCAACCTCACCGCCTCCCGCCTCCTCTTGCCGCCTCGCCTCCTCACCGCTGCAACCTCCAGCAACCGACGACCACCCAAACCAATCGAGGTGCAACGGGTGGCGGCGATCGGCAAGTGACAAGGGGGATGGCGAGGCACAGAGGCGAGCGCGAGAGAGAGATAGAGGAGAGAGAGAGAGACAGAGGCGAGGCAAGGCAAGGTGAGAGAGACAGAGGAGAGAGAGAACAACGGTGAGGGCGATGGTAAGGTGCAGAGGCGAGCGCGAGAGAGAGACAGAGAGGAGGAGAGTAGAGCAGAGGAGAGGCAAGGCGAGAGAGAGTGTGTGTTGGGTTGAACTCAGGGGTAATTTGGTCATTTAATAATTTCGTAAAGCTATCTGTACACCTCATCTGTACAAATAGCTTTATCCATAGACCCAAATGTCCCTGCAGTTTGTGGGTCCCCCTCCGAGAACTTACCCTCTTCCTCCTTCCCATCCCTCCTGCTCTAGAATGTCTTGGGCAGTTTTAACCTCATTATTTTGCAGGGAGTTTGAGAGACGAAAGATCATGAGGAGATCAAACTAACAACCGATCCAAACATGTAAATTCACCCGGTGAGAATTTCACGTACGCCTCATCAATTTCCCCCCAAAAAGCTAAATAATGTTGTGATTTTCTTTCCTTTGGGCAGTCAGATAATGATTTTCTCAGTTTTCAAACAGAAAAGGTGCTGATTACTTGACGTAACAATCTTGTGATTCATCTACTAATACTGGCTGGATTCTAAAGACATTTGAACACTCAACATTTTCTTTATATTATCCATGAGTTATATACTAGTTTAAGGCATCCATTTACTAAATTCTAACCCTTTAATCCACTTGTCCTACTACGTCAACAACCTAGACTAGAATCAATAGACATGGCCAATGAACAGCTGGCTATCTTCTTGTTGATAATGTAGGACGACCCACCATGAATGGGATTTGCACTGAGGCCCGTTTAGGTTCAGAAACTTCGAAGAGCATTTGTCATATAATGTACTCTTAAAAAGAATCCAACACTTAAAGAAACGAACAACTAGATGTTCAAATGACAACTAGGAGACATCCTTAGAGTTGCTAGGGAGGCACTTGAACTCCGAGGTACACACACTCTACCAGGCCACATTCGCAAAGGAACATGCACTAATTAAGCTGTGCTCATGTCAATACTACCATGAAGGGCACAATTGTGGCAAAGCTTTATACTTAGCACATGTAGCATCAACTTGACAATTAGAAATGTATTTTGAACTTCTTCTATGTTCAAACCAAGTCCACTGAGAAACCTTGAAAGTCAGTTGCGTGAGAGAATATGACCGCTTGAGTTTAATTCATTCTGTGTTAGGTGAATATGAACATGATCCTTTGAAAGTCGTGTTGATAAGTTCTAGGGTATTTGATAATTTGTTGGGGGAAGGTTATCATCTTTGCTTGTCATATTCAAAATCAAGTAATTATCTTTAAGAAAACTAGAAAGACACCTTATTAACTATGAGAAAATAAAGAGTCAAATTTGAAACCTATGGACTGATTGTTAAATATAAGACAAGATTGCACCTAAAAAGAAAGATTTTTGACTAATTTGATACTTATCCTCTTGTTAATTCAATTGTTTCTATTAGCTAGGGTGTTGGTTGTTTTATCTTTCAATATAAAGTGTTTGGTGAACTTAAAAAGGGAAAATTTACTTGCGTACATTAGCCCGAAGACTTTATAGTCTTGGGTAATGAAAAGAAATTGAAAGATCAGGGTTGACAAGTGGAGGGATACTCACGTCTTCTAGTGTTGTTTGTTTTGATCTCTAAGTAAAGATTTCAAAAGTGAGCTGGGACATTCTTGACAGACTGTAATTTGAAGGGTCTCCTAGAGATTATATATCTAGGATCCCGAGAGGATTTCTCGGGGTACTTGAAAGAGGCCACTAAGAAGTTTTCCTAGAGACTATTTTGTCGGGAAGGTCTCTAGGGCCTCCCTCTCTAGACTTCTTCATCTTGGGCCTCTCTTGGACTTGGACTCACTTTCTTGAATATTAATTTGATACTTATCTAACATACACTCTATATAATATTTGTTTGTTTTTTAAAGAAAAATTGTGGTGGTAGTATCTTTATCAATTTGAGTATGCTTAAATCATCAGTAGCCTGATGAATCTCATGAGTTGTATCCGACCTGGTATTACATATATGTGAGTAGATTGAGAAGATACACGCACAATCCTAACAGTGATCATTAGATTGCTGTGAGTAAAGTAATGAATTCTTTGAAAGGCATTGTTGATTATTCTTTTACACTATTGTGGATTTTCTGCCATACTTGAAGGGTACAAGGATGATAACTGGACCTTTTTATTCAAATGAAACAAAATCTACAACTGACTTTGTGTTTTTTCTCTTAATGGTGGTTCAGTCTACTGAAAATCTTCCAAGAAAGCTTGCATAACTTGGTCTACTATGAAGTCCAAGTTCTTCACGTTAAAGAAGCTAAGATATAAGGTTGAGTGGTTGATAAATCTCTTGGCAAATATCCCTTAATGGATAATATTTAGAGGCTAAATGATGAAGAAATCTCTTGACAAATATTTCTTTATGAAGAAACCAGAGGCTTAGTAGTTAAAAAACCTTTTAGTAAATATCCCTTTATGATGATACCAGTTTTATTTGAGTCGTCTCATTGTGATTGGCAAACTGCTATTGGCAAGACAAATAATAAGGCATATGATGGTAAAGGCTGACATATATACAGCTAAATTAGGTCAATCTTCTAAGAAAGCAACTAAGCAAGAAAATAGTGAGCAATACATTGACGGGGATGAGACTTTTGTTTAGAATAGTGGTTTAGAATGATAGGAACCCGACTTACGTGAACGGTAGCCCTGAAAAATAGGTTCATAATATAAGTAATAACAAGTCACTTGTGTACCAACCGAGCCATTGTCCATATTGTTATTATTTTGTGGTTCATCCCTATAATGTATGTTCATATAGATAATAACAAGTCACTTAGAGTTTTTGCTCTTAATATATTTCATAGCTATTGTTGAGTGGTGTGCTGAGTGTAGTACTCGCTTAATGGAATCACCTATATGAGTGTAGAGGTGGGGTTACTTCCTATTAGATTTAGTAGGATTTATAGAGCACTCATGAAAGTCTGGATGGGACAAAAGGCCAAAATATATCCAATGCCATTAAACAAGCCTATCTTGAAAGCACATTGTGGGGAGAATGACAACTTGATTGATGCACATAAACGTGGTTCGTAGAAATTCTAAATTTCACTTATTTTTTTGTAAGTTAAACTCATTTTTCCTAGACATTGCTTCATAGTTGATCGGAAGACACCAATATTAATGTAATGTGTTTTTTGTTTTCTTCGTTGGTACCTTACGCTTTATTCTTTCTTGATTGTCTTGTCTTTGAAATGCGTGGGTGATTGTTGTATTTTGAATTTTTTTTGTTGGGTATTTCCAAACTAAGGAGAAAACCCATTAGACCCAAGAGTGAACTACTCTTTCATGGATATTATTATGGGTTTTTTGGGTTATACTCCAAATTAATTTAATTTTGAATAGTTTACTAATCCTAATTACTTTAAGATTTTCTTTTTGTTGAATCTTGGAGGTGAACTTGTCTGATTTTTTACTCTAAAATTGTAATAATTGTGACTCAAAATCCTAATTTATCTAGATTGAGTTTTCTAGTTTAGCCGTGATTATGATGTTGTTAAATTCGATTTTACGTGAAATTTATCTCATCTGGAGGAATATCTTCATTAATTATCTTGTAATTATGATATAATTTTTTTATATACATTTATAGATAATTTTAAGTCTATAAACACGTGCCTAGATCACATGAAATTAGAGTATGGCAATATAACTTTTGTACTAACAATATTTGCTCAGTGATATTTTATTCTTTCTGTCCGCTTGATTTAAAATTTTGTATTTGCGTGTGCGATTGTTGGTTTGATCGTGATTTATATTTGGTTCAGTTTCTTGATAAAAATATTTCCCAAAGTTGAAGAACTCAATCAAATAATCATATCAGAAAACATATCATGCATTATTCACAATAAACACACACACACACACACATAAATATGATCAGTAAGGCAGTGTTTAATCGCTGTCAAAACCTCACTCTACTCAAAAAGCACAAAAGCTGAAAGGCTTGGGCATGCTTGGTGCTGAGCTGAACGTGTTCAATTCAAGGCCCACACGACACAGACCCCACTGCCCCGCCCAGCTGCTATGCAAACAATTAAATTGTGAATATTATGCCTCTTTTGATTTCTTCTCTCCCTCCATACAGTATACGTGCGTATGCCAGAGGGAATGAACAGGACCCCGATGATGGTAACATCTGAGTGTGACACCCCCCAAGAGCCATGTCATCCCTTCCAGTACATTAATAATGATGAATCCATAGACCCTCCAAATATCAAACAATTTAAGGCCACAAAGGGTACTACTGCTTGGCCATGGCGACCCCTCTTCCCTCTTCTCTTCATGTGCCCCCAAAACTATCACACTTTTTAGAGCCGTAATCTCATGGATCCCACGGTTTTGGCCATGTTACATGTACCATGAGTGATCATTTCCCTTTTCGCTAGTACCCAATGCGTGTATATTTTTGGCACATGACTATTCACGAAAACCACAGATATTTTGTTGCTCTTACTCTTTTTTATTTTTAGGGTGAATTAATATTTGAACATGTTACGAAATTAGATCGAATATAAATCACGAGCAAACCATCAATCATATACACAAATATAAAATTTTACATGAAAAATCCAAATCGAAAAAAATTATAAGCAGAAAGAACAAAATATCACTAAGCAAATAATTAGTAGTACAAAAGTAATACTGTCAACGTCAGAATATCACTGAATAAATATTATTACAATAAAAGTGATATAATTGTAACTAATTTCAGAACATTAGACATCTATTTATAGACTTAAAATCATCTGTAGATGTATATAGGAAATCATATCATGATCAGAAGATGATTTATGAAGATATTCATCCAAATGAAATAAATCTCATTTAAAATCGAATTTGATAATATCTTAAATTCGAAATCATAATCACAATCAAATTAGAAATTTCAATTTCAATCAAATTTGAATTCCATATCACAATTATAACTGAATAAAATTCAAATAAGTTGAAATTTGGAAAGCTTACTCCAATAATTAAAAAACTCATTCGAGTAACTTGAAGGCTTACTTGAGTAATTGAAAAACTTGCAGAGTAACTTGGAGGCTTACTTTTATTGAGTGATTGAGAAGAATTACTCAATGATTAGAAATGATTTCTTAAACTTTTATTGAACTCAAGTATGATATATATATATATATATACACACAAAATCTTCTAAAATATACCCTAAAATACATGAACATCTTGTAAACTTGTCATCCATTTTCCTAAAATTATCTTCCATGAACCATCTCATCCATTTTTTTTTTCTCAAAATGTTATCACCTTATCTCTCGTAATTCTTTATTGTCTCTAATCATTTCATCTTGTAAACTTGCATCTATCTTATCACTTGTTTCTTGGCCATGATAGAGATATAATTAGGATTGGTCTTTTAATTTTTCCAACAATATTATATCTCTTAAAGTCTAATTATTTGACTCAAACATTTTTTAAATGTTACATCAATTTAGATGTATAATATATCAATATATAAGTGTCAGCAAAAATAATTATAATTAAGTGTGTAAATTAATAATATTTTTGAAAATTACAATTAGCCAAAATATTTTCTAAAATATTGGATTTAGCCAAATTTTGAGTAGGCTAGGCCCGACTAGGTAGCTAGTAGTAGTGCCCTAAGCCCTTATAATTTACCAAAATTTTCATTTATATCACAAAATTTGTTGACAATTAACGTACGTACCTATCACACGAGATGACAATCCTTTGTCCATTTATATATTTTATTATGATTTATATTCTCATGCATGTCATTATTACCGATATGAGTTTAATTTAATTAAGTCGAATAATTCATGTATGGAGATGCCCATTTTACTTAGTTACGAGACAAATTTTATTGAGTCATTAGTGTCACCAACAATTTATATCCATCACGTTAAAAATACATACAATGGGATTGTAATATTTTGTTAAAAAAGGTTGAACATTTAATATTTTACTTTTAAAATTTGTTTCCAAAATGTAATAGTATTTTAAAGAAAAAAAAAAAAACTTGAATTTATATGGGTCCAACTGGTGGTCCAAAGAACTGGGGGTCCAATCAAGTAGCATCTGGTAATGTTTCATATTTAGTGGTAAGGGAGCGTTTGGACCCCCCCAATCCTAAGCCATCCACACATCAACTTTAAAGCAATTGAGCCTTTTTCATCATTCCAATCAATTAATGAAGAGAGAAATTAGTTTGTTGACATCTTATCACATTTTATGTGATATTGAAAATTAAAATTAAAAAAATATTAATAATTATTCATCGATCGTTGATTATCGATAAATTTTTAACTATTAACCACTGGATGTTATTTAAAATATCAAAATTTTATATCGATACATCTAAAGTTTCATTATTTGGCACTCATCCACTAAAATAGAAATGGAACACTCGCCCATGCCACGACCCCCACCACTCACTCATCACTCATCACCTAGTGATTTCGACTTTATATATTTTTGATCAATATATATTTATATATAGGACAAAGTATTAGAAAAAAGCATCTGTGCAATTGCATGCAATTCTTTCATTGGGGACAGGATTTGATATCGTTGATAGAATTAGGTCATTGGAAAACATTAAAATATCATCTACTACGAACAAATAATTTAATTTTGAGTCTGAAAGAATTAAAACGTCATTGAAAAATGTTAAAATGTTATCTACTATTAATAGATAATTTGATTATGAGTCTGAAAGTACAATGACTTATTTGATTATTTTTGAGATATAATAGTCAATTCGGCTTTGAGTTTGAAAAAAATTAATTTATTTGACCATTCTTAAACAACACAAACTTATTTGACATTTTGTTTTATATATATAAATATATATATATATATATATACCAAAAAGTAAAGTAATAATTCAAGTGCAATATGATGCATTTATCATACATTATTTAAAACTCTAACTAATTTTATTAGTTAATAATTTTTTTAAAAAAATACTATATATTTACAGATACTTAATAAAAATAATTAAAAATAAAATATAATAAATATAATTTATAACCCGTCATAAATATTAAAAACTATCTTCTTGCTTGGTTCCATGCTGCTGGGAACGGCAAAAGCTCTTTTTCTGTTTTGACAATTATGGTAACGGATGTTTGTGTCTCAGCCGTCTCCAGCTTTTCTTCCTGCTGGCCGATTGGCCTTTTTTGAGAAAATAAATTATTAATTAAATTTCTTCTTTGACTTATTTTTGGTTTCTTTACTTAAGAAAAAAAAAAAAAAACTTCATCCCAGACACAGCCCAAGAGATCTAAGAGATTCATCAATTTCTAAACTTAATACCATTTGGAAGATGTTCGAGCTCACTAACTCAGAAGAATAAATGTAGAACTAAATGAGATATTAGTAAAGAAGAAGGAATCGACTTGTAATGTGATTTTCATGAGTTAACCTTAATATCATTTGAAAGATTTTCGAGCTCGATAGTTAGGTGGTGATATTTGGTGTCCCAACTATTAATGAGTACGGCTCAATCGACATGGCTTGAGCCCCGAACAGTGTGCCTAACAGAGTCACAACTCAGATAAAGTTTTTAATGCTCGAATCATATTTTGTTTAGGTTATAAAAATCATCAATTCTTCAATGATAGGTATACATTTATTCTCTTACTCCTTGCACT
Organism: Diospyros lotus; assembly: GCF_014633365.1. Classification (NCBI taxonomy): domain Eukaryota; kingdom Viridiplantae; phylum Streptophyta; class Magnoliopsida; order Ericales; family Ebenaceae; genus Diospyros; species Diospyros lotus. Next base: position 34,487,703 of record NC_068349.1, read on the forward strand.
ATTTCACTTCTTGTTGACAAATACTCACTTGATTGTCCAAACTTACATCAAAAAGTGGTAAAAACCCCAAACTTGGATAAGATTGATGGGTGTTATTATAGTCACATCTTCCTCTCAACATCAGCTCAAAATTACCTGAATTATAAATAAAGCTGTTGAAATGTGTGTAGATTGTGCGGAGGGGTGGGACTTTCATGGTCAAATTCTGATGGCATTTCTCTGTTCATGGCTCTTACTTTCTCTCTTTTCTTGGGTAAATCTCAATCTCATGCTCTTGTAAGTGCTTCTGCGACTAACTAATATTGATAAAAGCTCTCTCTCTCTCTCTCTCTCTCTCTCTCTCCGTTGGGAATTAGGTAAAAGTCTGACTGGTTTTAAGCTTAGCCATTGATACTTCTCTTGCTCTGGAATTGGGTACATGCAGAATGCCATGGCTGGCTGGCTGGCTGGCTGGCTAGCTAGCTGTGTGAGGCCAAATATGGGGGGAAAATGAAAACCATGCAAGATCTGATACATATTCACGTTACCCTTTTTAAAATAAACCCGTAAATAATAAATTTTTTGATAAATTATCCACACAAAAAGTACTTAACCTTCACTATGTTCCTAAATCTAGTCTTAAAACTTTAAAATTTTTCCTAATTTTAATCCACACCACACCAGACTTAGCCACTTACAACCAAGTTATAATCACGAGTATTTAGAATTTTAATTCTTTTTTAAATTCAAATCTGATCGAGACGAATGAAAATTTAAAATCGGTTATTAACTAGTAATAGCTAGGAATAAGAATAAGAATGAAAAAAAAAAAAAAAGAAACCTGTATATATCGCTATTTACTGTTGTGTGAAAATGAAGTATCCCAGCTAGGCAGCAATTGGAAATTGGTGAAAAGTGTACTTTGTGATGATTTGCTTTGATCTGGATGGAGCCAATGAAGTGGATTGCCAAGTACTTGGACAGTAATGATCGATCTGATCAAAAGATACGAGGGAGGAATTAATGCCAAGGGATGCCAAGCATCAAATTCAAATGTTCATGAACCTAAAGGTGATGAATGAGTCCCACTTTAGTGATAATGGCAATCTGTTAGGTAAGAAAGGAGAGAGATGTGTCAAAAAGGTATTTATATTCAAGAGTTGAGCATGTACCCACAAAAGAGAGGTAAAAAAAAAGCCACCAGTTAGGCTATCTTCTTGATGACTGGCCTAGCCAGAAGGCTGCGGACTTGTAGTTATCACCAATTAATCATAATCACCATCAACCTTAAAAGATGTTAAAAGTGAGTTCCAAACCTTGGAAAAGATTAGAAACATTTAATAACCCTATTGGGTAGTAGTATTGATGGAATATATATTCATGCAGTTGATCAATATCTCTCTAGCTATCTGTATCTGATGGAATATGATAATATACATATGGAGGTGATTTCCAAACTGGGTTTTTCTTTTAAATTGATTAATTATGGGACTAAGCTTTACACAAAACTGGTCGGTGATTTGTGCTTTTATTGGGGATTTTTTTCTTTGGTTTGTCCCTTTCGATCGGAAAAGGATCATCATCAGATATAAGTGCATATATATCTGCTAAAGTATTGGAGAGAGGATGAGTCATGAAAATTCCATAACGATGATGATGACGATGATGATTGCAAAGAAGATCGATGATTCCATGAAATCCAAACTTTTAATCACAGATCAATGATGACCAAATGAAGAGAAAGGTCATGGATTGGAACGAAAAGTAATGATTAAAGCGGAAGAAAAGGATCCTACATATATATATATATATAGAGAGAGAGAGAGAGAGAGAGAGAGAGATTGATTATCCCTTTACGATTTATTAATTAAAACACTCTTTCTGTGCTAATTCGTCACATTTGCTCGTGTCTTTCATGCGTTTAGTCTAAAGTATATGCATGCTCCTTTGGACCCACATTAGCAATTCACGTTTTGATGAGCTCTCTAATATGTATATATAATTTGGTTTTCTATGATCAACTTATGACCATCCAATAAACTTCCATTTCAATTCTACAATTCTCTAACTATATATATATATATATATTATTTGATTGCAACTTTGAAACTAGAATTTTATTTATTTATGTGAGGCGCAAATTCCCACCTCAAATTCCAAGTGCTACCATAATATGGGATCATCATAAATATCGATTGAGAAATTAACTTTAGGCAAATAAATTAAATTCCATGCATGTCACAAACTTACACAAATCATGTTGCAGTCATATAGAATAGATCAGTATCCCGTAATGTATATTCAAATTTGAATACATAAATTATAAAAAAAAAAAAACCAGAAAATGTGGGTCATTAAAAGGACAGAGAGAAATGTCAAACAGAGAGAGAGGGAGAGAGAAAGGGTGCAGGCTCATAAAGCGGGGGGGGATGGACGCGGCTGATGATCCACACGTGCCTCCAGCTCTCTTTTCTGGTCGGAGAAGGATATGAGCACAGCGGTGGACTCTCTCCTCTCCTGTCCTCTCCTCTCCACTCCCCTCCAAATTGAGTCTCAGATTCAGAGTCAAAACTCCTCCAAACCGAGTTTGATTGTGACCCCATTTTTTTTTTTTTTTTCCAGCTTTTGACCTCTCTCCATTAATTAATAAGATGGTCCCACTTCTCAAATCCCACTGGGGTCCACAGCCGTTTTTCCAGTTACCCACACTTCGTCCCAACCGAGTAACCAACCACCAAGAGGGCTCCTCCACAGCCCCGCCGTCCACAGCCATTTCCACCTATAAAATCCCTACCTCTCCCTCTAGTTCAGCCATGCCAGTTTGTGTGAGACCAAATTTACCTTAACGCTTAAAGACCCATATACATATACATACAGACACACACACACTTTCTCTCTCTCACTTAATTCTTCTCTTCCTATCTATCTATCTATGTATATATAGAGAGAGACAGACAGAGACAGAGTGAGACAAGAAATGAGGCTGGCCGTGGGTGGTGGACTCCGGCCGTGGAAAGTTCAAGTTCCGAAGCAATTGGTGGCGGAGCCAGTCACGAACTACGGCCGTGCTCCGCCAGTACTGGGCGGCGGGAGAATGCGGCTGATGAGGCTGGTCATCACCAATTCCAGCAAGTCAGTCTCGGGAAAATCTGCCCGGGGCCGTGTGGCCACGCCGCCGGCGAAGCTGGGTGACAGGTGGATGGAGTATCAAGGCAGCAAGAACTGGGAAGGCTTGCTTGATCCTCTCGACGACGATCTTCGGAGCGAGATTCTACGCTACGGGGAGTTCGTCGAGGCGGCCTACAGATCCTTCGAATTTGACAGGTTGTCGCCTGAGTATGCCACGTGTCGGCACTCCAGGACCTCAATGATGACTCAGTGCGGCCTTGGTGGCAGCGGATACCGGCTGACGAGGAATCTCCGTGCCACGTGCGGCGTCCAGTTCCCACGCTGGATCGAGAGGGCTCCCAGGTGGGTGTCCACCCCTTCTAGCTGGATTGGCTACGTGGCAGTGTGCAACGACAAGGACGAGATCGCCCGGCTCGGACGCCGGGACGTTGTGATCGCATTCCGGGGTACTGCCACGTGTTTGGAGTGGATTGAGAATTTACGCGCCACTTTGACATGTTTGGATGGTCACGCAAGTGATAATCGTGATGAAGATCCAATGGTGGAGAGCGGGTTTCTGAGCTTGTACACATCGCAGACTGCCACGTGTCCAAGTCTCCAAGACGCAGTGAGAGACGAGATCTCGAAAATCATCCATTCCTACCGTGGCGAGCCCCTCAGCATTACAATTGTGGGCCACAGTCTTGGCGCAGCTCTAGCTACGCTCACCGCATTCGATATAACCACCACATTCGATCACGCGCCGCCGGTGACCGTGATCTCGTTCGGAGGTCCACGTGTCGGGAACAGAAGCTTCCGGCGCCAATTGGACAAGGCCGGGACAAAGATTCTGCGCATCGTCAACTCCGATGACCTCATCACGAAAGTGCCCGGCTTCGTGATTGACAATAATGACGCCGCAGACGGGAAGGCGGTCCACGTGGCGGGGCTGTCGAGCTGGCTTCAGAAGCGCGTGGAGGACACGCGGTGGGCCTACGCTGACGTGGGAAGGGAGCTGAGGCTTTGTAGCAGTGAGTCCCCCTACGTTTCCAAAGGAGATGTCGCGGCGTCTCACGATCTGAAGACGTATCTTCACTTGATCAACGGGTTTGTGAGCTCCACGTGTCCATTCAGGGCCACTGCAAGGCGGGTGCTAAGGAAAGCCAAAGCCAAAGGGTACAAGTAGAAGCAGAGCTGCTACTGTTCAGATCATGTGTTTTTTTCTTTTTTGGACGGAGATGGACGGTGGCTGATTAGCTGATTGACTGTAACAGAGAAAGGTGTACATACACATCTGACACAGAGTAAACAAACCCCATTAGGCTTAGTTAGCTGATCCAAGGCAAGTGTGAAGGGGCTTCCCTTGTTTTTTTGGGAGACATCTTCCCTTGGATGATGAGGAGACTGTATATTTAATTTTGTTATGAAAATTGAGAGACAGTTTTACTTATAGAAATAATTTTTTATTTTTTATTAAATAATTGAATCTCTTATTAAATATCAAAATGTTAGAATATCTTTAACTGTAAATTAAATTTAAAAACTAAAAAATATTTTCTGAAACTAAATGAAACCTTAGTTAGAGTTGCAATCCATTGGGGTATATATGTGTGTGTGTGTATATATATATATATATTTGGGTTTATTAATTCTTAGAGATTGTGGTGGGTTTAATTTTATATTTAGAGTAAATTAGTATAATTATTCTTGAAGTTTGTACTAATTATATAAAATATTTTTTACTTTTTAAAAATAACATAAATCACTTTGATGATACTTGAAATCTAGCTTACTGATGAGTGTGCATTTTATCTAGGTCCGGCTTGGCCTAGCCTACTAGCTAGGCTATGCTCAACCTTGGCTTCTTTCGCCAAGCCACTCACAATCTTGATATTTTACAAAGGCTTATCTAATTTTATTTACGGAGCGTTTGGTACAAGAGAAGTTTTTAGATCTATGAGATTTATTATTTTTGAAAATGCTCTTGAGAATCTTTGATTCGAAAAATTTATGTAATTTTATATTTGGTTAGTTTTAAACATTTTCAAGAATGTTAGGTATTCTTTTCTAAAAATTTTACATTTCTATGTTTGGTTTAAATGCAACTTGAGAATTTATATTATTTTTTCAAAATTACCCTTATTTAATTTTTTTATTTAAAAATAATAAATTCCTTTTAATATATAAAATATCGGGACTGACAACCTTTTAAGTCACTTAAAAAAAATCTCTTTAGGAAGTCAAAAAATATCATTTTTTTTTACACATTATGTATAACATATAAGAGGGTGGGTGTTTTAGTCTTTTTATTTATTAAAAACTTTCTTAATCTATGAAAATTTAAGATTTTCAAACCCCATAAAAATCTTTTTGTGAAAAAATTGATTAAAAATAATTCATATGAATACTATTTTTTCAGAATTCTTTTTTTAAAAAGTTATACAAAATATAGAAATATAGATTCTCAATCTAACATTCTCAAGAATCTAAAAATTTCTCCTCTACCAAACGCCGCTTAAAGTAACTTCTCAATCTAGTCTTGATATTTTGTTTGGCCTTGGTCTTGTCTCGATGCAAGTTCTAGAACACTTCTCATTAACCAATCTTATTTAAGATTAAATTATTTGATTTAACCAAGTTTCTCTTCTTAAAATTAAGGATAAACTCCATGATCATAGGTTATTTTTTATAATATAGATATTTGTTCCAATTTTGACAAACTTGACGTAAACCTTTAATTTCTTCTAAATCTTAGGAAGCCGATCTTAGGGTATAAAGTTAATTTCCTTGAAACTACTTGAAATAAAAAATGCAAGGTGGACCAAATTTTAGGGATATCGAGTGCTTTTACTCTTATATTTAATATGAATATAATTTATTTGTTTGATGATTAAATTAATTAAACATGCATTATTTACAAAATAATTATAGAATCCTATAATTTTTTTGTTTTTTTTACTTTGATAAAAAAGAAATGTTGGAGACTCAAGGATTGCTTGTGGGCTAAAACATTAATATTAATCTAATCTGTCTGCTAATTAAATTGATTAAATATGCATTACAACATAAATATAGAATGAAAAAATGCTCCCTTTATCCCTTTAAATTGGATAAATATGGTGGAGATAATTTATTTTAATTTTTGTCATTATATATAATGAAAACATTTAGAAAGATCAAAGTGATAAATTAGAGCGAGTTTGAAACCTCAGTATTCAAAGTCTCATCAACCTCAAACACACCAATTAAATTCCACAATCCTCCATATATAGATTTTCAAACATATCAACTCATTCCAAGTTTCACACATGAATGATGGAAAGTTGAAAATTTTCAACTATTAATCATATGACTAACATTGTTGGGCATGAATATTCTAACTTCAAGCCTCTTATGTTTTTTTGGGTCGAATAACAATATGTGATATGACGTGATTTTGACGGGTGAGTGTGTGAGTCCTACTATCCATGGAGCCTACGCCCACCCCTTCTCAATTTGTCCGTGTCGAGCAAATGTTATGTTGCCCGACATATTCAATTTGTTGTGGCTTCACATGTGAATGCATAATAATTTTAACACAACAAGTACGGTTGCGTTCTCTTTTGTTTTTTAATTTTTAGTTTTGAATTTATTTTTAATTTTGTATATTTGAGTGTCTGTTTTGATATTTTTGAAAATGTATTCTTTTTATCATTATAAAAAATTGTTTCTTAAAATAGAAAACTAGAAAATGCGTTTCCTTTGAAATTTTGAAAAAAAATTATTTTATAATATTTTATTCAATTAATTTATTATTAAATAAAAAAATTAACTCTTTTTAATAAAATTCTACTATTAAAATAAAAAAATAAATTTAATTAATAAATTAGTGGCATACATCTTAGCAATAATATATATTAAATTATACACTTAATAATATACTATATGTTATCTTATATTTTTAATTATAATATATAGATATACTACAATTTTTAAATTTCAAATAAATATATAATTTTATTTTCAAAATTTAACAATAAATTTTTCTTTTTTTTTTCCTTTCCTTTTTTTCTCTTTTCTTCTTCTATTCTCTTTAGTGACCTATATCTTCTCCGTCTCCAACGACCACTGTTAGTTAGAAATTCACATGAACAGAGTCTACCATTAAAAATTCCAAACTAAGGGGTTAACTTATACAAAAATGGGTCAAATTTAATGATTGAATTTTCGTAAATCTAATTTTTAATTTTTGGCTATAAGTGAAAAATGCATTGCCAGTGGTTTCCAATAATCAAAAGCAACCACCCGACACCTAAGGGCCCATCAACCAACATACCTAAAAACTAACAAGATCTAACGATCAAATCTCCTTAGATCTAACTTTAAACATTCAACCAAACCCAACACCCGCCTATATATGCACTGTCAATCACCACCAGCCACTGTGGCCGGTGGTTTTTGGTGATCAAAGACAACCACCCTGACACCCAAAGGCCTATCGACCAACATACCCAGAAACCAACGAGAGAAAGAAGAGAAGAGAATAGACAAAACCAGTAAGAGAATGATGGGGGCATTTGACTAGCTGCTCGCACCATTGATGGTAGGCACGGTAGAGGTAGTGATAGCGGTGGCTGGCGCGATTGACAATGGTGATGGCGATGGTAAGCGCGGTCGACGGTTGAAGGAAGATAAGAGAGGAGAAATGAGAGAAGAGATGAAAAAGACAAGAGATGTTGGGTATGCGAGATTGGGGGAGTTGTTGTGTGTTTTCTGCATTTTGGTGTTTTTAGCTTGTTTTGGATTTCCTTTACAATTTTTTTTCTTATTTTGGAAAATAGTAAAGTAAACTCGTTTTCAGTGTTTTGAAAAATTAAAAACTCAAAACGAGTTGAAAACAGAAAAGAGAACACAACCTACATATTTCTTTGAAATTAATTTTACACAAAGATAATACATTGAAATGTTTGCGATAATTAAATTTAGGTCAAAGACTTGTGCCCGTGACCCTCGTGTAGCGCAACGATATAATATCTATAACATTCTACATCGAGCGATAGGAAAGACCAGAACAACTTACCCTGATGGGTCTACGCAAACTTCCTAGGGGGGTCACCCATCCTTCAGTTTCCCCAGCTTAAGCACGTTTAATCTGGGAGTTCTTTATTTACATTCAGCCCAAAAGGTATCCACCTTATGTTATTTCTTTCCTTACTTATCCTCGATATATACTACCATTCTTTGGTCGCTTGAGGTATTATATTCTCCCCTTCTTAAGCATATGACATCATCGTCATGCAACCTTACAATTGGTCCCAGATTTTCTCCCCTTTTGGGGCTGCTATCTTAGAAGCCTGCTAAAAGTCGCTCCTTATACAGGCCCTTAAGCCCCGGTGCCACTCCCCGCCCTCATCGGACCACCTTCACCAAGGCCTATAACATCATGTATCGAGCAATAGGAAGGATTATAACAACTTATTCTAATAGGCCTAAGTGAGCTTCCCAGGGGGTCACCCATCCTTCTACTTCTCCAGCTCAAGCACGCTTAACCCAGTTGTTATTTGCTTACCTTTAGCCTAAAATGTATCCAGCTAGTGTTGTTTTTTCTCTTATTTATCTCGATATATACTACTTTTCTCTGAGCTCTTGGGGTATTACAGTGTTGCATTATCCATGAATTGAGCACGCGGCCTAGTAGTACCCAACACCCAGATCTTGTGCGAACGACCGCTCGAGCTACCTTGAGGGGTTATTTATGTAAAATCTTAGGCATGGCTAGTGTAATTTACCCAACAATTTATTGATGTTTCACTTTTTATATCAAAATTAACACCACATATTAATTAATTTAGGTTGACCTACAAAAAGCTTATGATTCTATAGAACGAATTTTTTTATGACTATGAATGTCCCTCCTCAGTTTTGTGGTTGGGTCAAAGAATGCATTACGACTCCCCATTATTTTGTTAAGATTATCAAGCAGTTGCACAGCTTCTTTCCTAGAGGTCAAGGTTTGAGGCAAAGGGATCCTTTGTCACGATACCTCTTTGTTTTGGTCATGCAAGTCCTGCCAGGCATTGTGAGTTAGTACACTCAATTTGCTAATTTCTAGTTTCATTATAAATATGAACAGATGCTTACGGTGATGTTTATGTTCACAAATGGTTTGTTATTGTTCTCTCATGGGGACTCTTCCTTTTTTAGCATCTTGAAGTCCTACTTGGAGATATTCTCTTCTTTATTAGGTCTTCAAGCTAATCCCTCGAAGAGTGACTGTTTTGTATCGTGTAGAGGTGGCTTTAGAGGTCGACTCTAGTTAGCACACTTTGTTCTTACCACAATATATTTATATTGGGCCTCAGTCTTCATTTTTTCAAAATGAGTAATTAAAGAGCCCTCGTTGTAAAATTAATTTGGCAGCTGTTCTCGAGCGATAGTAAGTCTTTTTGGGTTAAATGGGTCAATATCTATCAAGTGAAAGATAGGTGTTTTTAGTTGCTTCTAGTGTGTTCCTTGTGTCCCTAGTACTAAAGGAAACTACTATAAGTCCATAGTATGGTGAGGCATAATCTTAGATGGAGCATAGGAGATGGTAGAAAAGTTTTCTTGTGGCATGATTGGTGGCATCCCCTTGGAGTGCTTATAGTCTTCTTTACTTCATTAATTTGAATTGCTTATAGTAGTTTGAGTTATGAGTATGCTTGAGCACCCTAAGTGATTATTTTGATGAGTATCATGGGGTTGTCAGCACAATTGTTAACATTAGACAAGCTAAGGTAACATAATTCTTATGAAAGTTCATGAATTGATGGTTCATTTTAATGTTTTTTTTCTACTCATCTGGTTTGGACTGCTTAGTAATTGAGAGTTAACATCACAAATGCCAACATCCATATAAAATGGTGACTTGAATTATGAGTATACTTATGCACTCTAGGTGATCGTTAGGAAAGTTATTTTTTTGAATGGATTCAAAATGTGACGTTGATGAAGATTTGTACATATATCTCTTAATGTTAGAAGGATTATATATTTTTATTAGTTGTTTAGATATTCTAGTTTGGTATTTTGTTGTGAGGCTCGGGGTGTGCCCTAGTTTAAAGCTATAAACCAAGGTTGTTAAACTCAAGATTTTACAATCGGATCGAAGAAGGGTTCATAAAACCGGATCGTAAAATCATAAGATTTTAGAGATAATTAAAAATATTCTTTAATATATATAAATATATGTTTAGAATGACATAATTTTATAAAAAAAATTAATTAATATTACTTAATAACATGATTTTAAATATTAAGTCCATATATCTTTTGTCATCATTCCCCGATCAACTACTCATTCCCCGTTTCACATATGAAGCGTGAAAAATTGAAAATTTTCAACTATTAAGTATATATATTCCTAATTATTATTGTTTGGGCATGAGAATATTCAACTTAATGGTGACTTCACATGTGAATGCATGATAATTTTAATTCAACAACTACATTTTTTTGTAATTAATTTTACACAAAGATAATAGATTGAAATATTTTGTGTACAATTGTTTTTTTTTTTTTTTTTTGGGGGGGGGGGGGGTGATTTGTAATATCACGTGCTCATAAATAAAACACAAAATATAGTGTTTTGTAATCATAAAATATTAAAAACACTGCTATCTTAAAAATATATATATATATATATATATTGCTAATATTTTCTATATACAAAAGTTTGTGAAAGACTCTTATTAATTTTCTTATTAAACAAAAAAAATTAAAATTTTTGAAAATGCTAAAATTGTCTTCCTACTTTAATGGCTTTTTTTTCGTCCTCTATATCATTGTTTTTCTTTCTTTTCTTTTTTTTCTGAAATTGCATTATCAATAGGTCTCTTTCACTTTTTTTTCCTTTTTCTACGAAAATGCATCGTCGATGGGTCTCTCTCTCATTGAATAACCTTTCTTGGTTCCTCAAATTGAAGAACCAAGGTTGGATTCTTCTTTGATTGGAATAGCCCATGCACATATAATATGGTTTTGCAAATATTAATGAAGAGCCTAGGCACACTCGGCTTCCATTGCTCATTTCTTTCTTAATCTTCCTTCATGGTTTTCTCGTTCTCTCTTTTCTCTTTAGATCCCTAATGTGGTTAGGGTTTGATTGATTGAATCCTAATCATCGCTAGGGTTTCACCACTAATTTGACAAGCGTCATCGATGGTCAACTAACTAATGGTGGTATTTTTAAAAAATTTTACCAAAATAATAAATAAAGAAGATACTTTGATGTTTAATCTCAAGAGTTGTCCGTGTAATTTCTCCAATCATAAGAGAGATTTCAATATTTATAGAGTTGCAATTGAACTGAGTCGAGCTGAGATTTGCTAAGTTCAAACTCAGCTCGTAAGCCAGTTTTTAGGCTTGAGCTAAGCTTAGTGCGAGCTCAAGCTCAGGCTTAAGACTCGCCAGAACCTATTATTTTACTTAAATCTAATTTGTTATTTTGCTTTGTTATATATGCATATAATGTAATATATTATATTATATTAAATAATTAAATTAATATATAATAATTTAAATTTTGATAATTTTATGTTAAGTAATATATTTATAAAATTATGAATAAATGTAATAATATATTTATAAACGAGTTTGTTCATAAGGTATTCGTGAATTTCTAATCGAACATATTTACAAGTCTCTAATCGAGCTTATTAATATTCACGAGCCTCTAATCGAACATGTTTCCAATATTTAACAAGTCAAACTTTATCAAACTCAATCTCGTCTCATTAACAAATTGAGATTCAAAACTAGACTCAAATTTAATTTGTTTACTTTAACGAACGAATTCAAATAAGTTTTTGTCAATCCAAACACTAAGTCGTTGACGTACGACTTGACTCATTTACGACTCTATACATTTATGTAAAATCTTAGAATAACTCAGTGTAATTTACTGAACTATTTATTGATATTTCACTTCTTCTTCTTTTTTATCAAAACTAACACAATATATTAATTTATTTATGCTACAATTGGATTGCCCCTTTAATAATAATAATAATAAGGGACTATTAGCACCAAAAGTCAAAACTTTTCGAGCTGTGACAATTTTATCCAATCCTTCTAATTTTGACAATTAAGGCCGAATTTGTAAAATTAGTAGCAATTTTATCCAAATTAAAATAACGGGATGCTCGACCATTATTTTAATAGCAATTTTTTTTTATAATAAAATGTTAAATACATTTTTTTTAGTGTATGAGTTTAATTTTTTTTGTTGCAAGAAGATCAGATAAACAAATCACTCTCACTTTCTTTTTAAATAGCTCCAAACAAACAGTCTCTCCATCTTAGACCAATTTTTTAGATAGTTCCACAACAAATTACCCTCACTCTCATTTTATTTTTATACAATCCCTAAAAAATTTCAACAGATAATTACAAGATAGAATACTATACTCTTTTAAAAAGGTACCAAAAAAAAAAAACATAAACTCTCTAACTATATTACACATAAATGTTAAAACAGTCACTTCTTTTTTTTTTAGAATCACACAACAAATATGTTACATTTGAATGATACATTTTTTTTATAATAAAATGTTAAACTATTATACAAAGCTGTATTTAACAAAATTGTACGGCCAACCAACCCATTTTTTCAATTCTGCAATTTTAGCCAAATTGAAAAAACGGGCTACCCGGCAATACAATTTTGTTAAATACAGTTTTGTATAACAGTTTAACATTTTATTATAAAAAAAATATAAAATTAAACTCACACACTAAAAAAATATATTCAACATTTTATTATAAAAAAGATACTATTAAAATAAGGCCGGGCAGCCCGTTTTTCTAATTTGGTTAAAATTATTACTAGCTTTACAAATTTAGCCTTAATTGCCAAAATTAAAAGAATTGGATAAAATTATGACAAATCAAAAAGTTTTGACTTTTTGATGCTAATATCTCTAATAATAAAACTCAACTTGGTTTAATTATCTCAACAATCGATCCTACCTCTATGACTCTATAATATATATAATTCGGATAATTAATCTACTTATCTAATCAAATGGTCTACTATCTGCCCTATCTTAATTTGTTAACAATATTAAATTAACTCATGAAATGTCTTCATCCTATCCGTCCTATGTTTATCTATCTATCTATCTATCTATCTATAGAGAGAGAGAGAGAGAGAGAGAGAGAGTTTGAATATTAAAAGTTATCTAAGATTTACAACGTTTGGCCCAAACGTCGTCATATAAAGCAGTAGTAAACAGTCACTGTCGGGAACAAAGGGAAAGTAATCCCATTGATGTATAATATGACAACAGCGATGTTTCGCAACACCCATGGCTGCTTCCGACCATCACAAACAAACAAATAGCAACGTGCAACATATTATTTATAGATATCTATATATCTTCTCTACCACAATCTTTACTTTATTTATTTATTTTTTATATTCCAGGTACCTGGACTTCGCCAGCCTAATTCTAAAGAAGACTGATATTTCTCTTAGTTCGGCTTCCGAGTAAATCAGATGTTGTCGCTAACTTATACTCCAAAACATACAGGCAGTCTAGTCCTCGTTAAATGAGACATTTATGCCAACACCAAGAGTTGATCTCATGTCACTCTCAAAAAAAATTTGAGACCTTTACTACTTGTGTCATGTCCTAAGAGCCTTTATTTCCTTATATATATATATAAATATTATTTAAACACTAAATTTTAACATTTCATGCGACACCCAATATTAACAACCAATTCTTATCGATGATTATTCATGACAAAAAGTACCATTAATATTGAGTGTCGCCTAAGATACCAAAACTTTGCATGCAAATAGCATTTTCAATGTATATATAAAAATGTTCTTTTGCCATACAAGTGGGTGTGGGGAACATGCTCTCTTTCTGATTTTGCTCTCGGATTTTACTCTCGTCGGATAAATATTAAGGCAGGTTGGCTAAAATGGAGAAATGCATAGGAGGTGTTATGTGATGATAAAATCTCATTAAAATTGATTGAGAAATTTTATAGGACAACTATAAGACCAGTCTTGCTGTATGGCTCAGAATGTTGGGCAGTCAAATACCAGCATGAGCAAAAGACGAGTGTAGCGGAGATGAGGATGTTAAGATGGATGTGCAGACATACAAGAAATGATAAAATTAGAAATGGAGTTATTCGTAATAAGGTAGGAGTAGTGCCAATCGAGGAAAAGATGAGAGAGACTAGACTAAGATGGTTTGGTCATGTGAGAATGAGACTAAGAGACGCTCATGTGAGAAGAGTTGATGAAATGGAACAATTAGTCACAAAAAGAGGTAGAGGTAGACCCAAGAAGACTTTGGGAGAGACACTAAAATTTGATATGAAATATATGAATCTAAATGAGGATATAACAAAAGACAGAAATACATGGAAGTCTAGAATTCATGTAGCCGACCCCATATAATGGGATAAAAGCTGGATATGTTGTTGTCGTCGAACAAATATTATGATTTTAAATTTTAAATCCTAAATCCAATAGATATATGGGATATATAGGATGTATATATTGAATGGTCCAGGGCTGCGCGTGGTTGATAGGACTTGAAACCCTACTTTTTTGGGTCATCCGTCGATTAGTTGACAAAAGTAGAAACCCACAGCCCTTTGACCGCTGGAAGGATGGATGTTGCATATATAACACATTTATGAATACATTTGCATGCTTGGGGTTGGGGTTGGGGTTGCTTTATTAATTCCTTTGGTTCTGTGACTGAGAATGAATGTAAACATATCTCTCTTAGTCAGACAGAGACTGAAGTAATTAATTCAATTGTGTGTCCAAGTTTAGTTAGTTGCCAATTAATATATATAGTCGGTGATCCAATTTATTAGAAATGGAAGACATATATATATATATATATATGCTATTCTATATATTGATGTAATTTTTTTGGATAAAAATATTATAAAAATTAATAACCCGATAATATTTTTGAATCCCTTATTGGTCTATCTTCTCGAAAGGTTATAAAATAGTGACGGCAAGCGGGTCTTATATCATTTTTAAAGATATAAGAACGATTAATATAATAATTTAATAAAAAATATTACTTATACAAATAATTAGATTACTGATAGGATGACGAAAGTATCAAATGACAAAAATATCTTCACTCAATTTGTCGTTGTCGTTTTTGTATGAAACATGATCAAACTGCATGAAGCAAGGCCGATCGGGCTTTATTTGACAATGAAGCCTGAGCAGGCTTCATGAAGTCTGAACTTCTCCCATTTGCGATACCTTGATGATCGATGATGGAGTCTGATTAGGTTATCGGGTCTATCATTCTATTGGTACATGTAGCACGGTACTAATTTAATTAGATTTCAAGAACATGTAGTGTGTAAACTTTATCCTAAATCTAATTGATAATAGTGGGGAATAATGTGAACCCAAAAGATGGATCGAAAACAATTTTAGGGGTTTCAAACTCGAAATCTACGAACCATTGTAGAGAGATTTATTTATTTATTTATTTTAAATCAATAGAATCCTTATGTTTTTAATGAAAAAGGGGTTATGTTTTTATGCTTCTGTACCATTATCAAACCTTAAATGATGGATGTCAACACTTGGGACATAATAAGGAAGAATGGAAACTGTTCACGTAACAGTTGCTGTTGCTTTAAATACCTTTCACTCGGTGATCTGTGGTCTATTTAATTAAGGAGTCAAACCATATATATATATATATATATATTATGTTTATACCAAAATTAATAGTTAGCCACAAATTAAGCCTTTCGGCTCAAAAGTGAAAATTTTGTGTGGGAGTCGCATGCCATGGCACACATGAGATTATATGTTTGAATATTCTTGCATTTTTAGTGAGTAGACATTTCTTTCTAAGTTGTTTTTTTATATATTAAAAAATAAGTAAAAACTTTAAATTTTAGAGTTGAAAATTGAGAAGGAGAAAAAATTTCTAAATAATAAGACTTATCGAGTGATCATAGGGCATGTCCTTCGATGAAAATGAAATCTATCACTTCTCGCTCACATCTCTATATCATAAGTCTAAAATCATTCATATTGACTAAATTGATTAGGGGTTTGGTCGACTTTTGAGAAAGTTGTGATCATTCTTCCAAACGCGACTAACATTTTTGGTTTGACTGGGGTAAATGAGGCATTAAATTATGTGTTGATTATGTAAAATTACTCTTTTATCCTTGTATTGAAAATTGAGTTGATCTTAATTCAAGTTTTAATGTAAGGGCAAAGGAGAGAGTTCGCTCCCTCGACACACAATTAAGCGCCCATTTTTGTTATACCTAACATTAATTATCCTTTTTCGCTTTGGCTTAGGAAGGATGTTTTCTTACTTTCTATTGATCAATTAGGTTTTTCGAAATCACCTTTGTTTAGTTTTTTGTAATTCTCATAGTAGTTTACAAATGAACTCAACATAGTATTTACTCGCATTAATAAAATTAAATGTGAAATCTATATTTCTTTCTTACTAATCAAATATAATCTTATTTTTAGTATTTTAAATAATATATATATATTTTTATCGATAAGTTGGTTAATAAGAATAAAAAGATCAATCATTAAAAAATCGAATTAAGATGTTAAACTCGAAAGAGAAAAAATTAACGGTTCAATGATCGGACCATGGTTAAATTGGGGTTGAAGTAGGATGTATTTTTATAAAATAAAGAACAATTTATTAATCAAAACCATGACATAAAAACTTAAAAAAAAAATTATGACACAACAGTTAATATATTTAAAAGTGTATTAAGTAAGATTGCCTAGAATAGAAAAAAGTTTATACAATAATATTAATATAAATTTAATTATAATGAAACAAATATAAAAATTTAGAAAATTGTCCATGTATTAAAGAATGATTGAGGGCATTTAAAATAAGATATATTTATTATACTTGAATTAATACCCTAAAAAATTATTAACATTACTCGTGATAAAAATATGATAAAATTATTTATACATTGTTTAAGAAATTAAGAACACTTATTTATAAATTATTAATTATTTTTTAGAAATTATAAACACTTTAAAAATTATAATTTATAAAAAAATAATTAATAATTTATAAAAAAATATTGTTAATTCTTCTTCTTCTAAAAAAAAAAGAGAGAGCATATAATTAACATTAGGGATGGCAATAGGGTCAAATCCCTAAACCATTAAAGTAAAAATGGCATCCAATAAAACCAAATGGACGGCAATAAATTGGGGCTACCCTAAAAGTTAGTTTGGTGAAAAATAAATGCAACATTTATTGAATGGGATGTTTTATTCCCCACTTGAAAGAGCCCAACTCGCTCTTGAGTTTCATCAAAGCTATGAAAGCACCATCACAAAAAGTCCTTGTGGTCCACACTCACCCTTTTTTTTAAAAAAAAAAAAAAAATTCCATCCATTAATTATATTTCAGTTCCCATCAAATATATTTAATATAGAATCATGTTATTTGTACATCATTTATGTACATCTTGAACTACACAATGCATGTAAATGACATAAATACCCCTCGTCTCACTGTGCCTTGGGTGAGGACATTTTAGATATTAAAATATCATTATGTAGCCTAAGATGTACACCATGATGTACCGATAGTATTTTTCTTTAATATGTTTTATTTTAATATTTAAAGATTTTTTATTAATTAATAGAAGTACTTAATACTGAAAATAAAGTGCATTAAGCGACCACTCACTAAGCAAAGCCCTTTGGAGAATTTTTGTTCAAAAACTAAGGGTTCGTTCTCTTTGCGTTTCAATTTTTAATTTTAACTTTTGAATTCATTTTTAGTTTTCTATTTTGATAATTTATTTTCAGAAAATTGAAAAAGCGTTTGGTTTGTCATTTTAAAAAATTATTTTTCAAAACAGAAAACTAGAAAACGCATTCTGTTTGAAATTTTGAGAATAATTTTTTTATGACATTTTACTCAATGAATTTGATTATTCAATAAATTAGAACTATTTAATGCTAATATATTATTAAGAAATATATACATTTTAAACTAGTGAATCTTGTAATATTTTTTTCCATTACAATAATAAAAGATGAATAAATAAATAAATTGACTTGACAAAAAAATATGAAGCATAAAAATAAAAATTAAAGACGTGGACTGATAATTACATAATGTAATTGTGAATGATAAGATTGCATCAAACAGTTCAATAACAAGTGGGATACGATTACAAACTTCAATACAAATACCAGAAATAAACATAGTTTGAAAATTCAAAAAACTAAAATAAAATTACACTCATAAATTATTTTATTTCTATGTTTATTCTTGATTCACTTTTAATTCTTTCTAATTTTAGAGATCCAAAATAGCAGATGTTGCAGACAAGCAAAAAGTCCCAAAATAGCACAATCATACTTTGACGAGAGGCGAGGCGACACCCAAAGTCGAGGATGCAGTGACAGTCAACGACGAGAGATGAAGCGGTGACTGGAACGGAGGATGCAGGGGCGAGAGAAGCAAGGCGATAGCAAGAGATGAGAGGCGGTGGCTAAAGTGGCAAGGCAACACGCCGATGACGAGAAAAGCAGCAGTGATGGCAAAGATGAAGAATGCAATGACAATCGACAATAGAGAAAAGTAGATTTAGAGGATATCGAGGCTTCAAGCAGTGGCTTAGCGTGAGAATGAAGAGGAAGGAAGAGAGAAATGGGTAGAGAGAGAAAAAAAAATTTCTTTGAAGATCATTTTTCGCGTTTTCAATCTTTTGAGAATGTTTTTACTAAAAACACTTAAAATAATTTTTTGTTATTTTAATTTTTTTATAAATTTTTTATTTTTAAAAATATAAAAATAAACAAATTTTCAGTATTTTGAAAAATTAAAAACTCAAACAGCCTGAAAATAGTAAAAAGCACAAGCCCTAAGCTAGTAAATTGTCCATTGAAAGATAAACTTTAATTTTGGGCTATATAAAAACAACTTAGGGAATTAGTAACGTGACTCGGTGTCAATGTCTATATCCATAACGATGGAATAGTCTATTCAATTAAATTGAAACACTGTTTTGCATGGATAAAACTGAAAAACTCTTACCTATTCTCACAATTTCATGTTACTCATATCTTAAGTTCCCCCAATATTTCCTTGTGACACTTGTACATACTTTTTCTTACTATACCAGTGTAGCCTGTTGTTTGTGATACCAAACATCCCAAGGCTATGATGATCATGTGGACCACTTTTGTGTGGATACAACCCAATGTGCAGGTCACCAAATAGAGAAGCAAGCCCAAAGGGCCTTTAAGGAGGCAGGGCCAATTTTGGCCCAACAGTTCAGGCCCAAATTGAATCCCAGCTCGGCCAGCCCTCTCCCAAGTATATAATACTTGTTTCTCGTTTTGTGACCTACTTTTTCTCTGGCCGTTTGCGACTCCGTCCAAAACCCTAGCTTATCCTCTCCTCCTATCTCGCCATTTCTATCTTCTCCAAAAGCCTGGTTCCTTTATCCTCCTTTGACGGATTTTTTGTTGGTTTCGGTTTATCTCTTGATGGCTATAAAACCTATGTGGGTTCGATGGGACGATAGTGTGAAAAAGAAGAGAAACCTAGTTGAACTCGTTGGGTCTCTGTGTGAACCATTTCTGTGTGATCTTCTTGCTGTGTGCTGGTACCGAGCTGGGCCGATTGGACTTCGGTTTGGGAGAGCTTCTCGTTGGTTCGCTGTAGGTGATGATATACAGATCTGAGCCTTGAATAAGCTGTAACCTTCATTGGTATTTTAAAGGGAAGTTTAACTTTCTGTTCTTGTGTTTATTGCTATCACTTGTGATTCAATTTGTTCGCTACTAACAGAAAGTGTTTTGGCTTCGTGCGAGATTATTTTCCCAACAAACTGGTATCAGAGCCGAGTTTGGAGACTAAGAGATCATCGATCTCTTAGTTGCGTAACTGCGTTCGAGTCTGGGGAAGGTTCACGAAACCCTAACCTGATTCGAAAATCCTACTCGATCTCTCCACTCCGGTTGTTCTAAGGTGCGTGAGACCCTTCGTCGGCTTCCCGACGTTGAGGTGAGTCTCGGCGACCGGCTTGTGTAGCTCGGGCCAACCGGCGGCCGACGGCGCGTGCAGCTCCGGCGACGGTGCGTGGCAGCACCAACGACCGTGCGAGGCTTTTCGACTATCAGCCCAACCTCAATGGTTTGTCTCTCTTAATTTACTGACTGTTAATCCGGTCAGTTTGGTAAGACTCTTCTAACCCTAATTTTGTTTCAGCAAGTAGCAGGCCATCGTGTGGGGGTGGTCATTAGGATTGGGGGTTACCTTGTGGTGGTAACCATTACGTGCTGATAGATATATTAGGATTATCTACTTTGCTGATTTCTTTGTGAACTTGCTGATTTTGGAATTGTGTAATATAATTGTTATTTCCTGACTATTTTAGTTGCTGATTGCATTCTGAAAAATCTATATGTTGCATTTTTTGTTTTGCTTTGTGCATCTAATGGCAACACAACATTTTGAACTAGGTGTTTTTAATGGTAAAGGTGATTTTTCAATATGGCAACAAAAAATGAGAGGAATTTTAGTACAACAGAAAGTTTCAAAAGCTATAATCGGTTTTGCTAAACCTAGTACATCTAAAGATGGAGAGGAAACTGAAATTTCTGATATAACTGAAGAACAAAAGGAAATGGATGAATTAGCATACACTTCCATAATTTTACATCTCTCGGATTCTGTTTTGAGAAAGGTAGGGAGATTAAACACAACTAAAGAATTGTGGGAAAAGCTTGAGTCTCTATACCTTGTGAAGTCTACTCCTAACAAACTCTACTTACTTGAACGATTTTTTAGTTTCAAAATTGAACCCTCTAAGGACTTAGATGAAAATCTAAATGGTTTCAATAAATTGGTTCAAGATATAACAAATTGTGGTGAAACAGTGTCTGAAGAGTACAAAGCCGTTATTTTATTGAATTCCATACCTGAAACCTATAAAGAAGTTAAAAGTGCAATAAAATATGGTAGAGATACATTGTCACCTGAAATTGTTATTGATTCTCTTAGAAGTAGAGAAATGGAACTAAAAAATGAGAAAAGAAATGGTGAAGTTCATATGGTAAAAGGTAGGGGTAGATCACAGTTTAGGAATTCTGAGAAGAATGGCAAGCAAAAGGGTAGAAGTAGGTCTAAGTCCCAAGGAAAAATAAAAGGGAGAAAATGTTATGGCTGTGGAAAGCCTGGGCACTATATAAAAGATTGTTATATAGAAAAGAATAAACAAAATGAGAAGGAAAATAATGAGGCAAATGTAGTGTCTTCTGAAGGTGAGTCTGGTGAGGTTTATATGTTAGTAAACTCTGATTCACCTGAAATTAATTTGTCTGTGAACACCTATTTGCATGAATGGATTGTAGACTCTGGTGCTTCATTTCATGTTACATCTCGAAAACACTGGTTTGCACATTTATATGATTCTGATAATGGGCATGTTGTTACTTGTGATAATGTGGCATACAAAGTAGCTGGTGTAGGAGATATAACTGTTAAATTTGAAAATGGCTATGTGCTAGTATTAACTGGAGTTAGATATATCCCTCAAATGAGTAGAAATTTAATTTCTGTTGGGGAACTAGAAAAATTGGGGTTCACAGGTGAGATTAAAAATGGGATGATCCAAATGTTTAAGGGTGCACTTAGGGCTTTTAAAGCTGTAAGGAAAAATGGAATTTATTTAACTAATGTACAAGTGTTAAGTAATATAACTCCCACTGTTGTCTCTCTTAACACGGATCACACACAAAAATGGCACAATAGGTTAGCACACATTAGCTTAAAGGGTCTCAAATATCTGAGTGATAAGGGTGTTTTTGGTAAGGATCAAGTGTCAGACCTGCCATTCTGTGACTTTTGTGTCCTAGGTAAACACCATAGACTCTCCTTCCCCTCTAGCAATCATAAAACGTCTAGAATCCTAGAGTATGTTCATGCAGATTTGTGGGGACCAAGGTCTAATCCTACTTTTGGAGGAAATAGATACTTCCTATCTATAATTGATGACTTCTCTAGGCGTGTATGGGTATATCTTTTAAAAGAAAAGTCAGATACATTTTCAAAATTTAAAAGATGGAAAATACAATTTGAAAATCAAACAGGGAGAAAATTGAAATATTTAAGAACCGATAATGGCCTAGAATTTTGTAATTCTGATTTTGAAAACTTATGTGCTGAAAGTGGCATAACCAGGCATAGAACTGTACCCTACACTCCACAACAAAATGGAGTGGCTGAAAGAATGAATAGGACTTTGTTAGATAAAGTTAGGTGCATGATGCTAGGGTCAGGTATGCCAAAATCATTTTGGGGAGAAGCTATAGTGACTGCTTGTTATTTAAGTAATTTGACACCTTCGGTGGCTTTAAGTGGTGATACACCCTATGAGAAATGGTATGGAAAATGTGCAGATTATTCTGTTTTAAAAACCTTTGGTTGTGCTGCCTTTATACATCAAAATGAGGGCAAATTAGAACCTAGAGCTAGAAAGTGTGTCTTTCTAGGGTATCCCGAAAGAGTAAAGGGATATAGGTTATGGGATAGAAGCCAAAAGGGTGTAAAGATCATAATCAGTAGGGATGTCACCTTTAATGAATCGGAAATGCCATGCCTTAAGGAAGACTCAAACTTAGAGAATGAAAACAAGCTAGAAAACACTAAGAGCAAGGTGGAGAAAGTTAGTACTTTTATCCATAATACCCCAAATGAGGTGGAGAGTAATGCACAAAATCAGGTTAATAAAAATGAGAGTAAGCTAGAAGAAGAAACAGAAAGTCCAGATTCCCTAAATGACTATCAATTAGCAAGAGATAGGGAAAGAAGGCCACAAAGACTCCCTAAAAGATTGGAAACTGATTTTAGCATTGGGTATGCTAGCTACCAAGATCTAGTAGATAAAGAGCCAAATACTTAAGAAGAAGCTATTAAAAATGAAAATGCTAAAGAATGGATTGGTGCAATGAAAGAAGAAATGAGTTCACTTCATAAAAATCAAACGTGGGAATTAGTCCCTAGGCCTAAAGACAAATCCTTAGTGGGTTGCAAATGGGTTTTCAAAGTAAAAGAAGGGGCAAGTGGGGCTGAACCAGTAAAGTTTAAGGCTAGGTTAGTAGCCAAGGGTTTCACACAGAAAGAAGGAGTAGATTACTATGAAATTTTTTCTCCAGTTGTTAAGTATACCACAATAAGGGTTATGTTAGCATTGGTTGCTTACTTTAATTGGGAACTAGAACAATTGGATGTCAAAACAGCTTTTTTGCATGGTGATCTAGAAGAAAACATATACATGACTCAACCTAAGGGGTTTGAAGATAAAAATAATCCTAATTATGTGTGTTACCTGAAAAAATCTTTATATGAGTTGAAACAGTCTCCTAGACAATGGTACAAACGTTTCGATAATTTTGTACATTCCATTGGTTTTAAAAGAAGTGCTTTTGATTACTGTCTTTATCTTCAGCATCATGACAATTACTGTGTGTTCTTGCTGCTATATGTTGATGATATGCTTTTAATAGGTCCAGATATAAAAATGATTGATAAGATCAAAACAACTTTAAACAAAGAATTTGAAATGAAAGACCTAGGACATGCTAAGAAAATTTTAGGCATGGAAATCAAAAGAAACAGGTCTATTTCCATTTTGTTTTTGCATCAATCATTTTATATCCAAAAAATTTTAAAGAAATTTGGCATGCATGAGTGTAAACCAGTCTCCTTACCCTTAGCAAGCCACTTTATTTTATTAAGAGATCAATCACCTGCTAATGAAGAAGAAAAAGAGTATATGAGTAAAGTGCCATACTCTAATGTCATAGGGTCAATTATGTACTTAATGGTGTATACTAGACCTGACCTAGCTCATGTAGTTAGCACACTTAGCAGGTTTATGTCAAACCCAGGTCCTAAGCATTGGGAAGCATTAAAGTGGTTATTAAGATATCTGAAGGGATCTTGTGATATAGGTTTAGTGTATAAAATCACAAATGAAGAAGTTAAATTAGAAGGATTCACAGATTCTGATTATGCTGGTGATAGAGATAACAGGAAATCAACTTCCTCTTATGTGTTTACATTAAGTAAATCCTGTGTTAGTTGAAAATCCCAAATTCAGCATATTGTTGCACTATCCACCACTGAATCAGAATATATAGCTGCAACTGAAGCAATTAAAGAATCCTTATGGCTTAAAGGTTTACTCACAGAACTGGGTGTTTTAAAGAGTAATGTAGTAGTTTATTCAGATAGCCAGTCAGCTATTCATTTGTGCAAAAATCCCATGTTTCATGAACGCACTAAACACATAGATATCAGACTCCATTTTATACGTGACATAGTGTCTCAAAATACTATTAATTTGGAGAAAATTATGACTGATTATAACCCCTCAGATATGGGTACTAAGGTTCTCACATTAGCAAAATTTAGGAGTTGTTTATCACTCTTAAATATTGGTAAAATAACATAATCAGTTCTGTGTGAGTGCTGATAAGCTATGTGCTGTTGCTGTGTGCTATTTTTATGCTGAGTGCTATTATATTGCTGTGTGCTATTTATTTGTTTTTTGCTTAGTGCATTATGCGTGTTCTTTGTGCATTCTCGGTGGGTTCCAATTTGCTGGATGTTTGGTATCAAGGTGGAGATTTGTTGTTTGTGATACCAAACATCCCAAGGCTATGATGATCATGTGAGCCACTTTTGTGTGGATACAACCCAATGTGCAAGTCACCAAATAGAGAAGCAAGCCCAAAGGGCCTTTGAGGAGGCAGGGCCAATTTTGGCCCAGCAACTCAAGCCCAAATTGAAGCCCAGCTCGGCCAGCCCTCTCCCAGGTATATAATACTTGTTTCTCGTTTTGTGACCTACTTCTTCTCTGGTCGTTTGCGACTCCGTCCAAAACCCTAGCTTATCCTCTCCTCCTATCTTGCCATTTCTATCTTCTCCGAAAGCCTGGTTCCTTTATCCTCCTTTGACGAATTTTTTGCTGGTTTCGGTTTATCTCTTGATGGCTATAAAACCTATGTGGGTTCGATGGGACGATAGTGTGAAAAAGAAGAGAAACCTAGTTGAACTCGTTGGGTCTCTGTGTGAACCATTTCTGTGTGATCTTCTTGCTGTGTGCTGGTACCGAGCTGGGCCGATTGGACTTCGGTTTGGGAGAGCTTCTCGTTGGTTCGCTGTAGGTGATGATATACAGATCTGAGCCTTGAATAAGCTATAACCTTCATTAGTATTTTAAAGGGAAGTTTAACTTTCTGTTCTTGTGTTTATTGCTATCACTTGTGATTCAATTTGTTCGCTATTAACAGAAAGTGTTTTGGCTTCGTGCAAGATTATTTTCCCAACAAACCTATTTATAAATGATATACTATAGCCCCCAAAATATAAGTCAAGTGGCGAATAAGTAATACGTTAGGGTTAATACCAGTAGATTATGAATTTGATACTCGGCCTAAACAAAGACTGAAAGTCCGCCTACAATTTACTTCATTTGCCGAAATCGAAGATACAAGTAACGGAAGACCGTGCAAGGGCAGTAATCCCAATGATAGGCTACAATCTCAATGGATGGACTTCCTAATTTTGCTTAAAAAAATATTTGTTAAAATGAGTAAGATAAAATTGTATTAAAATAAAATAATGCGAGGAGTCATGACTATGATAGTATCATCTGTGTCGTATCTTTATTGGAAGATGTGCTAAGTAGAGAAGACAATAGTACATGATCTCATTTGCCTCCTCTAATGAAAAAAACACCACATAACTGATAATACCGTCATTAATCATGACTCATAACATTATTCATCAAGATAAAATTAAAATATTTTTCAAGGCAAGATATAGAATTATCAAGATAAAGCTATGAAACATTTCAAAATTTTTATCAAATTATTTGTTAAATTTTTTAGAATGCACTAAAAGATATATGCATCATTTTTTCTTATCTATAAGGTTCAAGATATATTTATTTGAAAGAGGGGAACGGATAAACATATTTGAAAAATAACAGATAAAAAATCACGTGATTTATTTTTCAAGAGCCACCAAATAAATTTAGCAAACACATTGAAAAGAACAAAATTCTAAAATTCTTTTCATCTCTTACCTTTTCGGTCCATATTTTAGTTAACAAACACTATCTTAATATAAAATTATTGAGAGATAGTTCTCAATCAAGCTATCTAGCTTGAATTGAAAACCATTTCCTCCACTCAAATTTTTAACACATGGATTCTATTAAAAAAAAACTCAACAGTAAATAGACGCATTCATCACTTTCAATCTTTAGGTTTAGGTTATTTTCCAAATGAACGTGGACGAAATCTCCATCAACTAACAAAGTATCAAAAAAGGCTCAGTGCTTACAAATATACATGGATGCAGCTTAATCTAACACTCGGTGATTCTTAATGTGTAAATATGCATTCATAAGGATCATATATAGATAAAGACACAATACATACACATGTAAATACATATAGCTAATTTTTGGAAAATATTTCCATTTGCAACTTAGAAACCAAAAAATAATGTAAAAACATTTTGAATGTGAAATGTTTAACAGCTAAACATATGAAGCCTCCATTTCACTAATTTCATTCCACTCACTTCTAATACCATTCCATTCCCTTCCCTTCCACCACTAAATCTCTGCCAAACATAGGCTTAAAAAGTAAATCCAAGATTATATAACCTTAGACACTACCACCATTTACTTGGAGTGACATCTAATTTTGCCGCCTCTATTGGCTCAGGTTTCCTAAAACAGGGATCAAAATTCAAAAACTCTACTAGGCATTAATTCTCTGTCCAGACACCATGTGAAGGGCAGGGCAGGGCAGGGCATTCGATCCATTTATGGTCCACAATTGGGTCTAAGTGTACAACTATAGTTTATTCAGAAGTCTCCAAAAACCTAGCAAGAAGTACATGTGACAGTCCTCCCTTTTTTCCCTCAGGGCAGCAGTGTTTAGCCCATTAATTAATATTACTAAAAGAAACTTTAAGGTCTCACCTTGTGATTGCTACAAGATAAAACACAAGTTTACATCCGCAACCAATATGCAGCCTTTTATTGGTATGTAATCTTCAGATTTACAATTGAACTAAGAAACGTAGAAAGTAAGGTTGCAAAACCTAAAAAACACAAGAAACTTGCAAAAGCAAAAGCATATGTTCACCCCAAAATCAAATGAATGATTACATACTTCATCTTTTTTCCAAGCAGGGAAGATTTGCATGTACAATTAGGTATCAACTCCTCTGCCTTCTGAAGTGCTCTAGATCTTTCAATTGTGCATTCAAGAATGCATGCTCCTGCTGCATCTTTTGAAGCAGCTTCTCTATCGTGACCATCTCATCCTTGAGATGATGAATCCGCTTCTCCAGAAAATCCATCATTCCGGGCACTCTTTCACTTGAACTGTATACCGTGCCCATGTAATCTGCTTGAGAAATTAATTGGATTTTTTGTGGTCTAGCTAGTAGGACGACTATGCTCAGCTGCAGCAAATGAAAACCACACCAAAAAAAAAAAAAATGATAATTATAATTTTTATGTGCCGGAAAGTGTTGAGGCAAAATGGAGAAGCAACAAAACAATCAGTTTTCCCCTGTTTTCAAAATTGACACTCGGCTCCATAAACAGATGCAGAACTTTAGTGTGAACAACATATGTTGACAGGCTATTTTAAAATATGGAAGCAGTGCTATTAACAATACATGATAGCTAATTATTGTCAAAGACCAAGAGGAAGTTGTAGCAACATAAAGGTAATCATATCAACTAGCCAGAATGCTGCCATCTGTAAGCATCATAAAAACTAGGTACTGCTCCATAATCAAGCAAAACATAAGTGGCCTTGCAACAGTCTTGTGACACATGCGATATCACAGCATTATGAAAGCCAACGGAGATAAAAATTGCAACAATAGTTACATAATTCTCAAGTTCACTCTATTATTGTGTGATTCCTTTGTAATATAGGCTCCAAATCGATTAAGTTTACCATTGCATGTCATATGTCTGTATCAAGGAACGTAAATTATTGGTACCCCTGGACTACCTCTACAAGTTACAAATAGACATCCAAACTAAAAGCAAGTTAAGATAAAACAAGAGAACGTTTATTTCTTTAAGACAGAACAACATTGACAATGTCAAGGCTTTATTAAATTAACAAGGTTGTTAAGGAATAATTGATATATGCAAAGTCGCTAAATCATAAAGAACGAATTGCATTGTACTTCAGGGGTGGGTAAGTTAAGTAAACAAATGCTGCAGAGCAAAAAATAACTACAGAAAGATTTCCTATACTAATGGACTTTAACCGATACTTCCAAAAGATAAAAATTTGAATTAATTGTCTAGTAATTGATATAATATCAGTCATTTTCTGTTATTATGTGACTTATCTTAAAATTTACTTGTGACATCTGTTGTACGGAATCAAAGCATCATTGTTAGGAACTTAGGATAGATAAGAAAATAGTTCCAATAAGTCCACACAATGAAAGAATGAAAAATGGAAAAAACTAAATGGTTAAAGCATGTCAAGTTTGGTCCAAGATCGCCCCAGATGATATAATCTATTCTTTGGTACATAAATACAGGATGCTACAAATATGACAAGGCAAATTAGTTTTTGATCATATAGATTACTACATGATACCAGCTCATCTATATTGCATCATATCATCCTATGGATGCTTAAACTTGAAATTTTATAAATGCACAGACCACCCATTTGGAAAAATTATGGAATTAACATGTTCCTTGGACAAATTAAAGGATGTAATTAAAGGATTAAACCCATTCCCATCAGAAAGTCTTCCTAAGACCAAAAGTTAACACTTAGATTCTTTGAAAACTGGCAAACACAACTAATCCAGAAAACTAATGCTAAATCTCCTGTGTCAATGATGCTAAGCTCCTCCTAAGGACTTTTAATCACACTTGCAAATGGAATGGGGAATTATATGCTTCGAAGCATGTTATTTGCCTTCTCATTTATCCCAAACATGATAAAAGCAAGACAACCCAATGCCTCTCCCCAAAACAAAAAATAAATAAGAGTAAAGCCAACAGTCTGTCTAACAGCCTGCCAGCATTAAACTCCAGATTCAAAAAGGATTGGAGTTCAGATCGGGCTTGAAATAAATATCATTATAAAACATGTGAAATATTTCAATGGTCTGATTTCAACAATATATCCACAGGGGCAACTCCTTTCTTTTATGCATTATTGTTGCATGGGGAAGGATAAGGTTATTCTGTCTGTTTCCCGTTATATTTGCCACTCTTTACCCTGTTCTTTTTGTTTATGCATGCCAGTCACAGTTCAGTTTATTTGCCACTCCGCTGCAACGCATGCCTGTCAAATGTCATTCAACACCTCTATCCTTGTCTAGCTTTTCTGTTACGTATTACTAGATCATTAGTCTTATGTTCATTACACTACAAAACATGTTAGACATTGCTGCATCAATGTCTATTTTGTTCTTCTGAATAACTAAAGCTGGTAATTTTCATTTATATTTAACAAATGCCTACTATTCCAAAGTGGCAACAAAATAGGGTAGAGACCAGAGAGACAAACGACATGCGCAATTCCTTGGTTTGTCAATCAGCCGTCTGCCTCGTCAATATTTTCTCAAAAAATATTACAAAGTGTCGGTATTATCATGTAACGCATTGTGCCAAATAGTTATACTTCTATAATAATCGATATAACTTCAATTTTTTAGTTTTCTCAAATAAAAATACATTTTTCAAATAATTAAATATCATGTTTCTGGAGGTCAAGTTTCTGATCATTCTCAGACATGGTACTCTGGGAAAAGATTGCTAGACCTATGGTGTGCAAGAATTAGCAAGACACGTCGAAAATTATATGGTACAAATTTATCACAAAATTAAAGCATTAAGCATGAAACATAGAAAATGCAGGAGAGGAGATGTTACTTGAGCTTAGATAAAAATTTAATTTATCAAAAAATTAAGAAAGCAATGAAAAATGAATTCTAATAATGCATTATTTTATATTACTACTGCTCAATGGAGGTGCCAAAACCAACTTGGAAATGCAGGAAAGGAGATATTACTTGAGCTCAGGCATAGATTAATACAGTTAGCTTATTTCAAATCATCTGGAACCAAAGTCAAAACATATTTGAAGTACATTAATTTGGTCAGTTCAACATTGGCGAAGCAAAAATGAAGTAGAAATTGGCTTCATCTAATAAATAAGCTTAAGTTTCTCTTCAACTTGAAGTTCATTTAACTTTCTGCCAATTGTGTTTAAGCAACACACTACTTAATTTTGCCGCATCTGCCACCATCACGTGACCAAATACTATTTCAAAACAGAACCAACTAATTTGCCATCAAATTTATCTTACAGGGGAAGACAGATTTTCTTGCAGAGGGTCAAAGATATCTGCCAACTTAACCATGTCTTAACACCAGACAAGAAGGAAAAATTACTTCCTTATTCAAACTGGGCTTGACCAGCAGATGCAGTCATACCCATCAACTGGTCGGTTTGAAGAAAAAATAAAATGACAATATATGGACATGCCCAATTCCCCATGTTTGTTTCACAAAAAATACTTCTATCAGTTTGACCAAAAAAGGTATTCACACAAACACACACACACACACATATATATATGTAATTTGGCTTCCTTGTCATGAATATAATTCAATTGTGCCCATCAAAACCTATAGCAATATTAAAACAATACTAAAATTTTAAAATATCATTCATTTATTAAGTGACAGTTGAAATTACCACTTAACCATTGAGTGCAAAAACTGCTAAACAAGAACAGAATCAATATGAAAATGATAAAAAATCTAAAGAGAACTCTGTTGTGTCACTTGTGTAATAAATCTAATCTAACATATCACTCTATTGAATTTACTCATGCATGTCCATATTCAATTATTCTTTTATAAGAAATCAAACTCAAACAGAAAAATAAATTTGTAGGTAACAGTTGAAGTATAACTTTACAAATGCATCTATTGTACAGCAAGACAACAATGACAACCATTAAACAACAACAAGAAGAGTGATAATTATAGTTATTGAACAGAATTCAAACAAGCTGAGGGATGGAAGGTTTACTCGGGTAAATAGAAGGATTACTCGAGTACTTGGAGAATTTAATCGAGTAGAAAGGAAAACTTACTCGATTAATTGTAAATGTTTTCTCGTCTTGTATTGAACTCAAGATGGGATATATATACATGAGATTTCCTAAAAATATTTCCTCAAATATAGGAATAAATACAGAAAAGAAATTTAAACTTGACTTAGATGATAAAGATGATCAGAGAAATTTTAAATTTGCTGAACTGATCCTATTTTTCTGGAACAACCTTATCTCCTATCTCTTATTTGGAACAACTTTATCTCTTTATCTCTTATCACTTCAGTTTATATATCTCTTATGTCACTTCTTCTTGTAACTGCCCAACAACCGTATCACTCGATTATTCGTCCATGATAGAGATAATCTGGATTTATCTTTTAATTTTTCCAACACTCCCCATCAAACTGGTGAATAGATATATATCATTTTCAACTTACTTCTAATTGATTCAAATCCTTGTCTTGACATAGCTTTTGTAAGGATATCTACTTCCTAAGACTTAGTAGGAATATAGGAAAGATTAATACCTCCATTTTCGATTTTTTTTTTTTGATAAAATGTCGATCAATCCTTACATGTTTCATTTGGTCATGTTGTATCAGATTATTCACAATACTAATTGCTGACTTGTTATCACTGTATAGTCTTATTGAAGTAGATATAGATATGTTTAGGTCCTTCATTAGTTTCTCAAGCCAAATTACCTCATATATATACCTTGAGCAATAGCTCAATATTCTGCTTCTGCACTACTATGGGCTACCACAATTAGTTTCCTGCTTCTCCATGTAACTAGGTTACCCCATAATTTTGTGCAAAAAACAGAGGTTGACTTATTGTCTTCAATAGAACCAGCCTAGTTTGCATCTACAAATCCCATAATTCCTTTGTCCTCACTCTTTTAAATAACAAGTCTTTTCCTGATGTTCCCTTAAGATACCTAAGAATGTGACAAGCAGCATCAAGATGTCTTTTAGTAGGAGAATGCATAAATTGACTTACCACACTCACAACATATGCAATCTCAGGACGAGTGAAGGATAGGTAGTTTAGTTTCCCCACTAAACGTTGATATCTCCCTTTGTCTACTTGATGTTCACTTCTATCTTCTTATTTACACTTCCAATTTTGTTCTAATAGAGTGTTGGTAGGTTTATAGCCAAGTTTGTCTGTCTCCTTTAGAAGATTTAGGGTGTACTTTCTTTGAGAAATAAATATATTCTCTTTACTTCTAACCACCTCCATTCCTAGGAAATCTCTCAGCTTTCCTAGGTCTTTAACTTCAAAATCAATCCTCAACTGCCTCTTGAGATTCTCTATTTCTTGACTATTATCTCCTGTGTTGATAATATCATCTACATATACAATCAAAATTGTCTTCTTTCCATCTGTTGCATGTTTTGTAAATAATGTATGATTAGCTTGCCCTTGTTTGTAGTCAAGTCAGTTCAAAGTTATACTAAATCTCTTGAACCATGCTATTGGGGACTGTTTAAGGCCATATAGGGATTTCTTTAGTTTACATACCTTCTCTTTCTTGTCCTCCATCTCAAAACTAGGAGGTATTATCATGTAGATTTCCTCTTCTAGTTCGCGATTTAAAAATACATTCTTAATATCTAGTTGGTGCAATTCCCAATCCAAATTAGTAGCAAGTGAAAGTAAGACTCATTGAATTTAACTTGGCAACTAGAGCAAAAGTCTCCTCATAGTCTATTCCATAAATCTGTTGTCATGATCCTAGGGTTCTCTCAGGGTTTCAACAAAGAATTAGGGCTGATTTTAGGAAGAATTAGGGCAAAATTGGAGAAAGAGGGAAAAACAGGAAGAGGCGTAAGAAACAAGGAGATCGATAGGGAGACTATGGGGAGAATCAGAGAGAATCGGGACAGAGAAAGAGAAGAAGAGAAGTTGGGAGAGAAACAGACAGATACAAGGAGAGAGAGAGAGAGAGAGTTTGGAGAGAGGAGAATAGAAGTTCGATTGATATTTCTGAATAATGCATCTACAACAACCCTAGTAGCTTTATATAGTTACTTCAACAACTTAATAGAAATTACAAGAAGCAAAATAACTACCACCAACAACTTAACAAAATTAACTACTCCACTGGAGGGACTACACTCAACCCTACCATAAGCTATTATACATCCTAGGGTCCTAACATTTCCCCCCACCTTGAAATATTTCTTGTCCTCTAGAAATGCAAGACCTCACAAGACAACTCTCTAAAAGATGGAGTAGTAGTGTTGTAAATAGCTTAAGAACATTATAGCTTCCCAATCTTAGCTCTTTTTTCTCTATCTCTTCCACAACTTGGATGGAGACATCTTGAAAAACCTCTGTATACATAACAAATTTGCAATAGCTCTCATGTACACCTCAACTGGAACACAATTAGAATCAATCAATCTTTGTTGGTCATAGTGAGCAGTTGAAACCTGCAAACTGCTATTCTCACCAACTTTCCCCATCACAGCTCCTTCAATGTGGGCTGGATTGAGTCCAGAGGATTGGCTACCTGTGACCACAACTTCCTTTAATATTCATCACCATCTAGGGACATTAAGGATGGTAGACATGCATCCTTAGCGGTAGTTAATGGATTCTAGACAGACCAACTGCCATCCTTTCTTGCAAAAATATCTGCAATAACTTTTAGATGCAGCAATGGAGAAATGTGGACTCACCTCGGATACTCAGACAAAAGTTGTTTGAGAGCATCAGAACTAGGAGTTGTTGCGACACCAATCCTAGTCATCAATCAATCCTTCAATACAATAGACAAAAATCCTAATTGGTCAGCTAGAATAAGAACAAACAAAGCACCAAGAGCTTTGTTCTACACAGCAAAACTTTTGGCTTCTTTAGCTATTTCCCTTAACTGAATTCTCATTAGAGATTTATTTGTTAACGCCATGCTCTTTGGCATCTCCAGAACTGTATTTTGCTTTACTAACACAAAATACCATAACCCTCCTTGAGAAATTGAATTCTTAAAATTGAATTGTCCAACTCATGAAATACCTTGTTTCCAACCATAAAGCCTGCTTTAGTTCTTTTCCATAGCTTTCCTCCAATTACATGTCGTCTCCATATTTCCTTATCAAATCCATGCACCTTCACAACATTAGACAATATGAGGATATATCTCCAATCATACCATTTCCAATGATGGTAAGGGACACAAATTTCTTTGCCAGCCAAGAGACTACAGCTCACCAACTGGAATTTGAATAAACAAAACAACAAAAAACTCTTCCTCTTGAGTTGTTTCCTGCTCGCTGTCGTACACCCAAGATTTATATTCAACAAATTTCTCCTCCAATGACGTCCTAGTGACTATTCATGCAACTACCATTCCTATCCGGACCTCTTGATTGCATAGGAAGGGATGAGAAAGTTCCATAAGTTCCTCAATAGTTGAAACATAGCCTCCATCACAACCTTCATCCCCAACATGATTTATAGCCAGAATATCTAATGAATCAATATTCTTGTCCAAAAAATCAAATGCATGAAATCTATCTTCATCGCAGTTCTCATTTCCAATCTGATTTATAGCCTACATGTCAACTGAATCATCAGCTTCCTGCAATTGTAAAATGTGGTCTACATGGATTTCCTTGTCTGATCTTCTCTTCATCTCCAAAATCTTGAATTACCATTGATTGGTTCACTTCAGTTTGTTCCTCATATTCTTGTAAATCAGAATCCTGCGGGAGAGCTCTACCACCAACTTCCTCACCATTGACTGATTTTTCAGCCTAAACTTCCTGATCAAATGTAGGTAATTCAGTAACATCTTTTTATTTCTGTTCACCGGAATATTTACGGTCATTCAATCTTGATGATTGATTGTTTGAATCAATCATCTCTTGATTAGAACTTCCAAGATAGTTATCTGAAACATCTTTTCCCGACTTGTAGAAGAATTCAGCTAGAATACTGAACTAATACCTCTTAGACAGCATTATGAAAAATTCCTGCATCTACTCGCATATCACACTACCTATTTCCATTGCATTCGATTGTTCGCATTATCAAACTTCTTTTCCATCACCTCTTACAGTCAGTCTAGTCCTTGCTATCAAAATTTGATCAAGAATTTCTGATCAATTGCTCTACTTCACTTAAATTATGAGCCGAGTATTGTTGTGCTCTGCTTCTTGTGACCCAATCTATCTCAAACACCTGGTTCGCCAGAATTGCTTGACCTTGCTTCGCTATCTCGATCGCGAAAATTCACCGAAGTCCACTATAGTAGCCGAGTATCAGCCTATGAATCTGCCTCTTAGGATTGACCACCTCACCAATCAACGACCTTCAATTTTCGATCGAAATAAACTGCAAGGTGATATATCCAATTCCACCTCCTAACTTGTTTGCTACAACAGTTTCCTATACTTGTTGAAATCATCATCAAAATTGCCTCGAATCTGTCTCTAAATTTCGCCGCTAGGATTGTCGAAATTTGCACAAGCAAAAGAAATCAAAGGCTAATTGCACTGATTATGATCGTAGTGAAATCAGCAGTCAGAAATCGCTTGGACTGCTTCGCATCTTCTGCCGCTTGATAATCACCACTAGATTAGATGCATGAAGTCGCAGCTAGGAATTGCCTCTGAAAGCGATTCTAGAGCTCACATTCAACAACCTAAACTGGCCTCCGAGACTGCTCTAGAAGTTGTCGGAATTCATTGCTGGAGTCGCTTACTCTACTTCGGCGTTCAAAAAAAGTCGGATCGGAATTGTCGTTGAAAATTCGTAGGAGTCACAGCCAAGGATCTAGGGCTCGATGTCGCCTTCCAATTCGAACCGAGAGGTGATCAAAAATTGCCTAGCTCAGCTTCGTAGGATCTGCTAAGGAATACACCTGTCTCCACAACTAAGGTTGCCTTTACACGCCTTCACAACCTAGACTTTAATCATTGCTAAAACTTCCAGATTCTTAGCAAAGAATTCCTTCGTCGGAATCATTGAAACCGATTCCACCTGCAAAATCTGAACACGAACTTCCAGAATTCACAACAGAGGAACGGTAGACTCTGTTCACCTTCAAATCAAATCGAAATCACAGTCAAGGATTAATTGCCCTGATACTAAATTGTCATGATTCTAGGGTTTTCCTAGGGTTTAGATGAGCATTAGGGCCGATTTTACGAAAAATTAGGGCATAATTAGAGAAAAAGAGGGGGAAACAGGAAAAGGTGGTAGAAACAAGGAGAATAAGGGAAAATCATAGAGAATTGGGAGGGAGAAAGAGAAGGTGGGAGAGAAACAGATAGATACGAGAAAGGGAGAGAGAGAGAGAGAGTTTGGAGAGAGAAAAACAAAAGTTCAATTGATATTTTTGGATAATGCATCTATAACAACCTTAGTAGCTTTATATAGCTACTTCAATAGCTTAATAGAAATTACAAGCAGCAAAATAACTACCACTGACAAATTAACAAAATTAACTACTCCTGAGGGATAATGATGTAGGCTCACCTACAACTCACTATAAACAAACACACTCGAATATGGATTGCACTAAGAAAACGAACGTCTTTCTTATTTCACAAGCAACCAAAAACTCCACAATGCGAATAGATGTCTTTAACTAGGCGAAAACATAAAACCTACTGGGCCAGCAGTCCCTTAACGGGCTAGGCTTACTAAATAGAAATAAGAAACGTTTAAAATAATGAACTGCTTACTAAATAGAAATAAGAAACGTTTAAAATAATGAACTAAAAACACAAAACTGCAATTTTGACACTGTAAATGATCTCAAATGGCCAAAATCCATCATACGTCACGATAGAGCAATGAGTTAGATGCATCTCATCGCGAGCTTTCCGAAATGGGGTCATGGGCCCAAAACAGACACCGTATGCGAAAGTTACACCCATTTCTTCGAACACCGACCATCGTATCATTCCAAGTATACAAGTGCTTGTTCCTCCACATTAGACACATGAACCTCATCAGATAATCTGCTACACTCAACTCTACTGTAAACTATTATAAATCCTAGGGTCCTGACATCTATGTGAAGCCCTAAGTTATTAGTCTAGCCTTGTATTTGTCAATGCTTCCATCTGACTTATATTTAACCGTAAGCACCCACTTGCTGCCAACTACCTTCTTGCTCTCAAGTAATTCCACAATATCCCATGTGTTATTCTTTACTAGTGCTTGCATTTCATCCATAATTGTTGCCTTCCACCTTGAGTCCAATGGAGCACATTATATATCTCTAGGAACCTTGATCTCATCAATGCTAACAATGAATGCCCTGAATTGTGGAGATAATTTTGAATATATCAAGTGATTAGAAATAGGGCATTTAGCACATGATCTTACCCCTTTTCGAAGTGCTA
Source organism: Diospyros lotus (assembly GCF_014633365.1). Taxonomy (NCBI): domain Eukaryota; kingdom Viridiplantae; phylum Streptophyta; class Magnoliopsida; order Ericales; family Ebenaceae; genus Diospyros; species Diospyros lotus. Next base: position 34,525,360 of record NC_068349.1, read on the forward strand.
TTGGTACCTCCAAATCATCAATTTTTGCGGATACCTCTTCCACACTTTCATTCACTGGTTTTGACTCCAGATTTGACAATGGACCTTGCTGAAGACTACAGGCCTTCTAGAATAAACCAATATTGTTTTTTTAGGAAATTGTTATCCCCCTTGATTGGTCACCTAGGTTTGGGTAGGAATAGTGATTGTTTTAGCTATTTCAATTCAAATATCAGCTTGTAAATGAGAAGTAAGAATTGATGTAGGAAGAGAAATAGTAGGATCCCAGTATTGCTCTGTACTAGAAATATCCCCATCTAGAGAGATATTAGGATAAAAGGGTTGATGCTCAAGAAATGAGACATCACATGAAACAAGGAAATTTTTGGGTGCAAGGACACAATAACACTTGTATCCTTGTTGGGTAGGAGAACAACCAACAAACACACATTTAAGAACGTTAGGTTCAAGTTTGGAATGAGAAGGATGATGATTATGAACAAAGGCAGTACACCCAAACACTTTTGGGGGAAGAGAATTAAGGAACTTGCAATTCCTCTGGATCTAGGTCTTTGCATAATCCTGAAATGTAGTAAAGACAATCCTTCTCAGCACTACCAATTATTTTCCCCAAAGACAGGTCCTGAAATTCACAGTGAGATGGACAAAAATGTCACCATATAATTCATGTCTCTGGTTAGCTTATTCACAGATAATAAATTGCATTTCAAGTATGGCACATGTAAAACAGATTTTAAGGCTAAGTTTGCTAAATAAACTAATCCTTGCCCTTTAGCCAGAGATATTGTACCATCAGCCATTGAAACTGTTACATCCCAATCACATGCCTCATAGGTCGATAAGACATCAACTAAACCTGTCATATGATTCGATGCATCTATATCTACAATCCAAGAGTATGTCGTAAGTTTTTGAGAAAGTAACGACTGTTTTGGAGTACCTTGTTTGGCAAGGGATGCTATTGGTTTAGGAGTTTCTGTAGGATCAAATGTTTTTGACAACTTTGTCTGATTTAGTAACTACTGCAAAAGCTCCAATTGATTTGCAGATAAAAGTCAAATTGGTGGACTTCCTACTTTCTAAATCTACCATATAGGCGGATTGGGTTGACTTCCTTTGATTTTTAGATTTCCAATTTGTTGGTTTGCCATGGATTTTCCAGCAAGTCTCTCTTATATGATATGATTTGTTACAGTGGTCACACCACTATTTGTCTTTTTGGGACTCACCATGTGGTAAGGCAATAGCCTTCATCTCTGAGGTAGCAAGAGCTGAATTTTGTGGGCTGACATCATTGTTAGAAAACAAAGATGGATTTAGCATTACCTTCTTCCGACTTTCCTCTCGCCTTACTTCTACAAAGACTTCTCGAATGGATGGAAAAGGTTTAGCTCCAAGTACTCAAATATGCCCTCCAATTCGGTGTTTAGACCATGAAGGAAGTCAAATATGCGTTCTTTTTCCAATATCTTGTTGTATTTTACTCCAACCTGAGGACATTTCCAACTAATCTCATAGAATAGATCAATTTCCTGCCATAACTCGATCAAAACATTGTAATACTCAGTGACTGAGAGATTGCCTTGTCTTCTTGTTCGGATTGCTGATCAGATCTCAAAGCATTAGGAAATATTCTCCATGTCGAAGTAAATTTCCTGCACTGCTTCCCAAATTTCTTTAGCCATTTTGTAGAAGAGATATGTGCTCCCAATCTTTGGCTCCATCAAGTTTATTAACCAAGCCATGACAATGGAATTCTCAGCATCCCAAATACTGTAGGTTGTTGCTTCAATATCAAGCATAGGTGTTTGTTGCTCCTGTAAGATATCAAACTTTTCCTTTACCCCTGATGACTAACAAAACTTATTGAAACCATTCTCTAAACTTGGTTCCATTTAGTTTGTGCTGAATAATTTGAAGAGAATGGTTGTCAAGGGATATTGAAGCAACAGGCATCTGTGTAACTCTAACTGGAATGGAACCAATGGTAGATGTTTCACTAGTTGTCACCGTTGATTGATTTTCAGCCATTATTTGCAACTTAGACCTCTACAGGAACTGGTGGCTCTAATACCATGAACAAAATTGAAACAAGTCGAGGGATGGAGGTTTTACTCGAGTAAATAGAATGATTACTCGAGTACTTGGAGAATTTAGTTGAATATAAAGGAAAACTTACTCGATTAATTGTAAATGTTTTCTCCTCTTGTATTGAACTCAAGATGATATATATACACAAGATTTCCTAAAAATATCTCCTAAAATACAGGAATAAATACTAAAAACAAATTTAAACTAGACTTAAATGATAAAGATGATCAAAGAAATTTTAAATTTGCTGAATTGATCCTTCCTGTTTTTTTTGGAACAGCGTTATCTCTTATCTCCTATCTCTTATCTGGAACAACTTTATCTCTTTATCTCTTATCACTTCAGTTTGTATATCTCTTATCACTTCTTCTTGTAACCACCCAAAAACCTTATCACTTAGATTATTCCGCCATGATAGAGATAATCTAGATTTATGTTTTAACTTTTCCAACAGTTATCAGTATGGCATTTGCATAGTTAAGCAGCAGTACATATTAGATTGGCTCAAACAAGAAATCTAAAAACAGAAACACCTTAAAGGCAAGAACAACTTCAGACAAGAAAAAGACAGCTAAACTTGCAATCCGTAAAAAGAATATGAACTATTAATCTATATGAAAGAATAACATAACCCAATTACTTTAAGGTAAATCTGAAACATATATGTACCAATAAACAAGTGCTTACCTGCATCAAAAGGAGAATCACAGCAAAGGCGATCACTATAAGTAGTGGAACTTGGCTTTGAGATTTCAGTGATGAATAGAAATTCGCCATATAATCTCTAAATGAGGATGCAAGTGAAATGACACCACTTGAGTTCTCTTCCATAGGGGGATCACTAACTAGTCCACTAGCTTCACTAGAATTTGGCAATGTCTCTGACACCCTTAAGTCACTCGCTGCCATTGAACCTCCCAAAGGTTCCACAATTTTAGCCTGCCTTGCTTCACCAACTTGAACAATCCTCAAATCATCTGATGGGCCTACTGTGAAGGAGGAGTGAGTTCTCCTTGAATCGTATCACCTAAAGCATGAAAAATATAGTACAGTAACTAGTTGCATACAATTATCACTTTACAATCCTACCTTGTTTTTCAAGATTCTTTTGCTTCAACAATTCATGTGCCTGTAAGAAAATAGAACATATGAGCCATTGAAAAGACAATCAAATCCTATTGTACAGCAAATCAACAGACATGAAAGAAAAGGAGTACATACGGTTTTAATCCAAACTGCATAAGCATCTCGACATTCTTCAACTGTATTCTGCACTATCTTCCCTGCAGAAGAGTTCACATACCAACATTTTCCAAACCAAGATTCAAGATAAGGCAATAAGAAATTTGATTTGGATTTCAAATTTAAAGAATTGCAACACAAAGGGAAAAGACATGGCCAGTACGCTATAACCAGTCACTAAAAGCATGGCAGGAAAGGAGTTGAGAAATTCAGCGATGCTGGAAAAGAAAGCAGCCTAGCCTGCAAATGCTCTCGTCTACCTAAGTGCTTGACAAGAAAAAGTTTATCCTAGGAATGCTGTCAAGGATATCAGAGAGTAAATACCCATCTGGGGTATGAAAAGATTTAACACATAAAGCTTCATAGAGAAAAATCAATTTTCACATACTAAGGTGGCATCTGAAAAAATTCAGAACATGAACATTATAGAGAAAAGTCAGTTGCAACTATATCATTCTAGTCGTGAGAGCTTCATCATAGTTGTCAAAGATTCCCAGGAGACAGGTGCACCGCTGTGCACCTCAGTAAATGAGGCACATGCATAGGCTCGGAGGTGAGTACCTCATTTTTATTTTATTTAACTGTTGGGTTGTAAACTTAATTGCAGAAAATTAAATCTTGACCATTGATTTTCTGCAGTTTAAGATATTAAAAGCAAAAAGGAAAAAAAAAAAAGCACCCTACAAACTTAAAACATTTGTAACAGTGGACTTTTGGCCTTTCAAGCAAGAACTTTCTTCTCTTCTTGCACACGTAATTTGAAGAGAGAAGCCATATGCCCTGTAAATCAGAAAGAGGTGACCTAGAGGAGAGTGACCAAAGAATAGCTGGAGTCTTCATGCGCCATGAGCCTCCAGCGAGTGAGCTCCATGAACCAAAGAATCTATTGCTCATAGGAACACTGTAATTTTTTTCAGTGGCTAGACACCACTATACATTCGTGGTGACAGGTTCACATTTTGGTAGCTTCTTTTGGTCCATAGCATGCAGGATCCAGACACACACTCCCTCTCTCACTACCTCTTGCTGCCTCCATCTATCTCTAAGTGTAGGGACATGTGTGCATAAAGCTGAAGGATGAGCACATCTGTGAAAAGCAGGGGAAGAAAAATGGCAATACAAGCAATAAAGCTCAATTATTTGTTTTTTCATTATAATGCGTTTTAAGTTTATTCTTTCAATAAAAAATCATTGTAAATTTATCAATTTATTTTTTATAATATTTAAGTTTGACACCATGTATTGAACAGGACTTGGTTGCGCTTTTTGTACACTGTTAAAAGTAATAGTAGTTGTTATTAACAAAAGTAATATTAGATGTTATAACAGTGTTGGTTACTTGTCACTCATATTATGTGATTTTATAACCACCCTTCCACAGTTACAAATTAAGAAAATGGCATATAACCTTTGATAAACATTTTGGATTATATAAGCACGCCTCACATCTTTAAGGAACAAGCCCGTGGCCTGCACCTTGGCCCCAAGAAACCTTTGCATCTCAGTACACCTTTTGCCTTTGAACACTGAGCTTTATTTGAATCTTATTATTCCACATGCACAAAGAAGCAATGAAGCGGAACAGCAATAAAGAATTGCAGAAAGTAGGGAAGAAAGAGCAGAGATTAAGAAGAAGAAGAAGAAGAAAGAATAGCCAAGGAAGGAATCAATACGAATGCATTCAATAATCAAGAGCTGACTAGAAAGTTACATCATGAGACTTATTTATGGGCCAAAACTAAACTTAATTATAGTATGATTAGGAATCTAAATTCTAATATGATTCTAATTCAAATCCTATAATATATATAATCATAAAAAAAATGGAGATAAATCAAAATAACAAGATAAATCCTAATCTAAATCTAAATTTAATCTTTAAAATCAAAATAAGAAACAATATCAAAATATTTCTATCCTTATCCCTATCAAAAGGGACATAGGTTGATGAAATCTTCAGTGTGCCTTTACTCTATGGTAACGCTTACAAGATGTTTGTTCTTTGTTATATTTTCCTCTCATGAGAGCTTGTGTTCAATCACTTAGGAAATCTAAACTCTTGGTTTATGGAACTTACTTGTTAATGAGCTACTTTTCTCATCGTTTCAATTGAGATGTCTAATGGAAAGGTCCAGAGCTAAACAAAAACAAATTGCATATGATATTTATAGACTTGGAAAAGCCATTGACAGAATCTTCAAAGAAGTTCTGCTGAAGGCATAAGAGGAAAAAAAGTTGTCTGGATTACTTATATACAGGTTATTAAGGGCATGTATCACCCACCAATCATAAATGTGTGTCAGGACTTTGTAGAGAACGTACTGAGAGTTCCCCCATTACAAGTGGATCGCGTCAAGGATCTATACATTGAGCCTATATCTCTTTGCTCTTGTAATGGATGAACTCACAAAGAACATCCAAGATGAAATGTTCTAATATATGCTATGTGTAGACGATATTGTTTTGGTGGGTAAGATAAAAGAAGGTGTGAATAATAAACTTGAATTATGGAGAAACACCTTACAAGGATCTATACATTGAGCCTGTATCTCTTTGCTCTTGTAATGGATGAACTCACAAAAAACATCCAAGATGAAATGTTCTAATGTATGCTATGCGTAGACGATATTGTATTGGTGGGTAAGATAAAAGAAGGTGTGAATACTAAACTTGAATTATGGAGAAACACCTTAGAATCAAAAGGTTTTAAGTATAGAAGAGGACAAAAACTGAAGCTATGGAATGTGAGTTCAATAAAAATAAAAATATGGATGATGTAGAGACTTGGAGATCAAGTTATCCCAAGAAAAATCAATTTCAATATCCTCAAAAAGAATGTAAGATTATGGAGGATCTTACTAATAAAATCAAGGCAGGATAGTTAACGTGCAGAATAGTTTATGTGCAGAAGGGTATATAACATTTTATGCGATTGTAAAATCCTTAAAGTTATACAAGAAGTTCATCAGATGACTATAAGACCATCTTTGTTTTATAGCTCAAAATGTCGGATCGTGGAACACACAGAGAATATGAGTGTAACTAAGATGAAGATCTTACAATGGTTGTGCACCCAACAAAAAAGACAAAGTTAGAAAAAAAAACTAAAACATAATAAAGTTCAAGTAATGAGGGAGACACAATTAAGATGGCTTGTATATGTGAGAAAAGCAAACAAAACGTGGTGAGAAACCCTTAAATATGACATAAAGGCCTTTCAAAGAATATGGCTATCGATAGAGATGACTAGAGATCTAGAATATATATAGCTAACCCCACCTAGTGGGATTAAGAACTATGATTATTGTCATCGTTGCAGGAATTTCATTGTTGTTCCCCTTTGCAGGGTTGTTTTCCTGTGTGCTTGCCTGTTTAAGTTAAGCTCTTGGCAGGTGTGCATGTAGCTCTCATTATCTATCTCCTTTTTTGGTAATAGAAATCCTAGTTAGCCATGAAAAATGGAGAATTAATTTACTACAAAGTAACGTGTCATGGCCTGGCCTGACAACACGCCTTCTTCCAATCCCAATACGAATTAGAAGAGCTTGGTACTCGTACAAGAGGCGTTAATCAGCGAGAAAGCGAGGGAGAGAGCAGTCCAGAAATAAGAACAGAGAGAGTAGGAAGAAAGGAAGAGGGAGAGAAAGAATCTAGAGAAGGGAACAATAAGAATTCTAATTTTCCATTCATGCCTTCCTCTCATTGAGGATAGGCAGATATACTCTAACGCCTAGGGAAGATTCCCTGCTAGGTGGGGCCTACTCTAACAAACTTGAGATTCCTTGCCCCTTCTGCACATGGCAGAACCAATTTCCTTCTAGAATGCATAACAGAAAGTAAGCTAGTCTGCCTAAAGAATTACAACAATGTGTAGTAACTAACAACAATAGTAATGAGCAGAAAAATTTAAATTCAAGGCTCGGAAGGTTCTTCTCTTGACATTTCCCCCGCCTTAACAATTTTCTTGTCCTCAACAAATGCTAAGGAGATTAGCTGCTCTTGGAAATTGCTTGAGAAGATCCGATAGGTACTCCCAAGTGCTGTCTTCCGGGGGTCTTCCCTACCACCTAACCAACACCTGCATGAGTGGAGCGCCATGTTTGTAGATTACTCTTCGCTCCAGAATAACCTCGGGTTCCATTGCTTGCCCAACCTCCACGAGAATTGTGGGTAGAGCCGCACTAACGGGTTGTTCTCCCACTACCTTCTTAAGAAGAGATACATGAAATACAAGGTGAATGAGCGACCCTGCTAGTAACCGAAGTCGGTATGCCACCTTCCCCACCCTGGCCTCTATAGGAAATGACCCATAGTACTTAGGAATGAGCTTGGTCACCTTTTTCCCAGTGATGGACTTGAGGTGAGGATACTTCAACCTCAAGTATACTTTGTTTCCCACTTCGAACTCTCGTTCGCTCCTTTTCCTGTCCGCGAACTGCTTCATACTGTTCTGAGCTGAAGCCAATTCTTGCTTCAGCTGTTGTGTCACCTCTCTTCTCCATCGTAAGTAGTCATCCACCGAAGCTACCCTGGATTTGTCTTCTGCTGCTGGTAGAACTGACGATTGGTACCCAAACAAGGCTTCAAATGGGGTCATCTTGATGGAGGAATGGTGGGAAGTATTGTACCACCATTGAGCCAAGGCCAGCCACTTGTGCCATTCCTTAGGCTGCATTAGGCAGATGCACCTCAAATAGGTCTCAAGACTTTGGTTTACCCTCTCGGTTTGGCTGTCCGTTTGAGGGTGATGGGCAGTGGACATGCTCAGCTTCGTTCCCATTGATCTC